>NC_142706.1:32516556-32819587 GCF_055471065.1 Atractosteus spatula | reverse complement strand
GTAGCTGAGCATAAAATTAACAGGAGCATAATGTCTCTGAACATCAAAAACTATTAATTTAGGAATACCACTTTCCACTTTATTCATAAACATTTTAAGTCTTCAGTCATTTACTATGGTTATTTTGGGAAAGTTTTGATGTGCTCGATCTCACTATATGATGTTTATTACACTCTATAAACAACCTTTTGTTTGAATACGTGTGCTCTTTATCACAGTAAAAAAGTGTACTTTTTAGAATCTGCTTAATATGGAATATAATATGGAATTGCATATCTAAAGAAATTAATAACGATATTCACTTAAGGATCTAAATATAATATATTTATATACTGTAGTATTACAGTTTTCCACTTTCTTTGTAAACATCTACATCAATTTATTTGACTAATTCGCTCATGATTACATTGGAAACATTTTAACCCATCTGTTTCAATACCATTTCTTTGACTCTTTGGTACAGAGGACTGGGTGCTTGCCCAACCTAGTGGTCAGTGTTTGATCCCCTGTCAAGGCACAGATTTTTCTTTTAAAAAATACTATTTAAAAATGTAAATATTATGTACATTATATTAACATTTTATTTCTATATATCACAATGTGTTCAATAAATTGAAAATATGAATGAGCAAATGTGAATACTGTCAACAGTGGGAATAAAAAAACAGTTCAACCGGTTTAATTCAATTCAATTCAAAATACTGCATCCCAATGGGGCAATTCAGGACAAACCTTTACATCAAGTCTTAAAAAGAAACTAATATAACTAACTAGTATATATTACAATTATAATTAAAAATAACAAAACAGTACTAAAAACACCACTGAAACCGAACTATAATAACGTATCTGATCACTATAAGCAATATTAAATTATCAGTAATAACTTCAATTTCAAACTGTTTGTATTTTGTTCAGGGTCATTTGTCACTATTTTCACAAACTTCACTTTTTTATTAAAACGCCTATGTTTGAGAGGATGGATGTCAGCTTCGCAAACAAATGACACAGAGCCTTCAATCCACAGGCATTTTAAAGATTGCAATTTGTAAAATAAAAGCTTTTATATAAACAGCATCTAGTACCTGGTTCCATTTTCAGAAACCTTATTTTGAATAAAGCAGATGTCAGGTGTAAGTGAGTTCATAATGCGAGAATTAGTATTCCTATGTATGGGCAACACCTGACCATATAAAGCAGAAAAACACAAACTCATACATAAACTTTTAACAAGTTGTACCTTGGAGTGCTTTCAGTGCTTTTTTTTGTGTTTTTCCTAATCGCAGTGTGGGGGAAGGTGTAGGCTGCAATTAAATAGGGACTCTCTATTCTTCACACCTGAAAGAAACATTCACAGCCAAAACATTGTGTTTCTTTTCTTCTCTTTTCAGCATGGTAAAAACCTTTTCTTGTTCCTTTGCAGCCTATGCATGCTAATGCAGCTCCCTACTTGAAATCTGCGGTTCTTGACTGAGAAGGCTTTGGAGAACTTTACAACCATTTTTATTTTCTTTGTGATGCAAGTTTGAAATGATATTCAAACAAATGACACATGTTGTAACTATTAATACAATGGCGAATATAATCGAGGTTCTACTGTTTAAAGTTGAAGCTTTTAAAAACAGGTAATGTTTAAGTTAGACAGGGACATGTCTTTGTTTCTTATTTTTGATAAGTGTGTTAACAGAGCTGCTTGTAAGAGCAAGGTGACTTTCTGTTCAATTACATGAGAGCTACAGTACAATCAGACAAATTTTAAATTTTTTAAGCAGCTTTAGCTGTTTGTCAAATTCACCTATTTTGTGCAGTACATGACGTCTGAAAAGGTACCTTTTTCTCTCATTCAAACTCATCAAAGGTTTATTTTTTTATAATTCTGAAACTTGAACAATATGACTCAGGGACTCATTCATAGTATAATCAAAACACCCCCCCTGCCATGTTTCACCTCCTGCCGTTCCACACACGTGAATCCTATGAAGTCAGATCCACAGATATACCAAAACAGTAGTATATACGGCAATGATCGGCAGTTTGTTCATATACTGCATAAATATACTGTATATACAGTATGATCTCATGTGGTTTCACAGCCACTACAGTACAGTATGTGTGAAATATTTTTCTTAATCAAAATTTATAGTTAAATTTCTCATTGCTGATATATAATACAATAATGCTATAATAATAAACTATTTTTATACATCGGCCTATGTAAAAAATATAGCCAAAATGATCGCTCTAAAGGATCATTCCAAGCTAAAAAACCAAGACTCAATGTGTCTTCTATATAACTCTTCAGTTTACAGCTCATCCATGGTAATTCATTATTAATTTTATTAATAATACTGTATATTCCATATTTCAATTAAATTGGAATGTTTATACAAATATAAAAAGACACAATCTGTCTCCCCTATAACTCTTTAGTTTACAGAAAAAGTCTCGCAGAGCCACACAACATTGTCATAAATAGTAAACAATAGTCACTAGCCCACTTAAAGGTGTAACACGTGTGTTTTCACTGTCATGGTATGCTTTCGATATATTGATACGCTGTTCTCCGGTCACTGGCAATTGTAAAAATAACCCTTTTTCCCTAATTTTTTAAACGTAATTTCTTTTTCACTAAACCATCACTTATAATAATTCATCCAGATACACACTCACGCCGGAGCCAATTTTGTCAGAAACAACCTCCCAGTAAGTCTTTGGACTGCGCAATACTGTACAGTACAATATACAATTTAAAGTTTTAAATTTAAAGGTAAATTGTTGGCTGATTACTGCTTGCTGAAATTTGGATTAAGACAAAATATAGATTTTCTCAATTTGGATATAAATCTGAAAGAGGCACAGCGCATTCACAACCAGCTATTATAGTGAACTATTTGTATATGTTTGGCTATGTAAGAAACAAACCAAAAGTAATGCTCTGATTGGGCTTTGAACCGCCTGGGTGCAGCGCACTACATTACAGTCCATGAGCGTTTCATTGTCCATTACCACTATAAGGACCATATAAGTTTAAAAAAAAAAAAACGAATGTCAAAATTTTTCCAATACATTCACTTGTGATATTTTAGATGCTTAGTTACACAATTCCATATTAATATTACTATCAAGTGGAATTAAATCAATACAACCTTTTTTTTACAATAACAGCAAGTGGTGTTCTTACTATGTATTCTTAGAAAAGGATAAAACATTATATTTTTTATGAAGTACATTATATAAACTTTATAATGTTAGACCAAACACGTTAAAACCATAACCCACTGTAAGTCACCAAGTTATAGACTTTGACAAAAATATTTGTGAAGAAGGTGGAATAGTGTTGTGTACTTTTTTATATTTAGCTACCACTACTATCTACTATGTGTACATTAGGTATTACATTTTACTACTGTTTTTATTTTCAGCTACCAAAATTTACCTTTGAACTTTCATTATGTGGATGTAATCCTGAAAGAGGCACATTGCGTTCACAAGCCACAGTACAATAATAAACTTTTTTTATATATCCAACTGAGCAAACTTGCTTTTATAAAATATACCAACTATTTAATTAATTCAATATTTAACATGTTGTAATACACAGTTTAAAATTAATAAAAGTTTTAACAGTATACAACTTAAATTGTATAAATGGAAAAAGATTGTCCCTCAGCATTGACCAGGATTTAAAACCAGACGTTTTCTGGCAACAGCCCAAATACTCCACACGCCACATTAAACTTTCACTGCTCAACCTGGTGGTTTTACAAAGTATTGCAGTCCCACAATTGAGTATTTTTAAAAAGCTGTGGTACCCCACAGCCCCTGAACTGCAAAGTACTGCAGTATCCCCCCACACATTCTGAATGGCTGGATCTGTAAATACAATTAAGAAAAGTCTAAAGGACTGTGACTGGTGAAAACAACCAATGGCAGAAGACATGAGCCTAGTTAAACCTCAAAATTATCTTGCTGTTCAGATAATTAATAGTTAATTCATAATCATTCACCAAATGATTAAAGCGCTTTCTCACTTAGCGCCCATGTCCTTACTGGGGGAGAGGGGAACTGTACGTATGTGGGCTGCACTCTATTAAATATTTGAAGAGACTGTATTCTTTATTGTATTTGAAAGTTTTTACAATTATGCATCCACCAATCCATCCATTTTTCTAACCACTTTAAGTACAGTGGCCACTGACATAAGACATTTTACATAAGATCAGGAAAGTATAAAGTGTTAATAAAAGTGGATTTTTTGTTTTCAAGGTTTTTTTAATCATGAAACCATCACTTGTTATAATTTATCTAGTCCATCTATGATTTTAATCAAAGTGAAAATATCATTAAACCTGACAATGCTACTTCAGAAGTAAAAGTAGCCCTTAACCTCCCATATGTGAAAAGTACATACTGTACATTTCATCAAAAAAAGTCTCAAACTATTGTGTGTGACTTTGGAGACTGTAATGTCATTTTTCTAACAAGTCTTAACTCATTTTCTAGATGCACAATGTTAGAACAATGAGCCTGTTGTCTGAAATCCTAATACAGCATCTTAATTTAGATTAGTGAGGTATTTTCTCCTTGACTGATATGCCTCACCAGATCAATTACTTAATCTACAGCTTCTTGTTTCATTTTTTTTCATTTCTACAAAATGAATTTCATTTGTGAAATAGGTGAAAAACCCCAAAATTCTTTGATCAATTTTAACAAAAATGGGCACGATTTTAGTGAACATGGGAACAGCTTGTCAATCCTTCTACTGTCAGCTCCTGTAGAAAGTGCATTGTTATGACCATGTTGGGGTGTGTATTAAATTACTAATGTGACTAATGTGTGTATTGGATAAAACCATTACAAAATGGTGGATGGATCACATGAGACACTTTCTCTGTGTTCTGTCCTTCAGTGCAAGATTCTGTGAGGGCAGTTCTCTGCCATCCAGGTGCTGGTAAGGCTCACTCCCGCTTAGCTTCACTAGATTGCTAGTTGTAGGTCAAAAGGTTGATATAAGATAAGATCACTTTATTAGCCATATACAATGTCTTGCATTAGGAATTTGTCTTTTCACATACCCCAGCCTGCTCTCCATGAGACACACAGACAGAGAGAAGCTTGGGGTCAGAGCACAGGGCCAGCCATTGTACAGCACCCCTAGAGCAGTTGGGGTTAAGGGCCTTGTTCAGGGGCCCAACAGAGTAGGATTCCTCTTCCAGCCACAGGATTTGAACTAGCAACCTTCTAGCCACAGGTGCAGACCCAGAGCCACTGCTCTGCCATCTAATTCTCTGGTGGTCAAAAGACTGATATAACTAGTTTTCTTTAATCCCACTGTGGCAGTTTTCACATGTTTGCTACAGTTCAGAAGAATTTTAACCTAAAAGAATTAATGTTTTCTGTTTTGAGTGAAATATGCACATCAGGAAAGTGAGAAAATTGTTATTGACCTACTCAGGGCCCATTAGATACCGTTGCTAACATACTCAATCTTTGACCAAGCCACTGTAGAAGGCAACGACGTTAACATTGATCTCAACCTTTATCCAGTAATCTGCTATAAATACACGTATAGATTAGGCTAGTTGTTGTTACTAGACTGATAGTTATTTTCACAAATTTATCAACAGTATATTTTACAACGTAGTGCAGTCCCGAATCAGATTTATGAAAAAATAAAAAAGGTGTTTTGCATTACAAAACAGTAAAATGAAATATGCTATTTGCAGTATGGTGCATTATGCTCAGCACATTCTGAATGGCTGGATCTGTAAGTAATCAAATGTTCAATAGAGTAAATCTCCCAAAATATAAATATGTAGGTAACAATCCAGTAAAGATTGTATGAATAGCTGGAAGTAAAAGAGTTAACATTCACTCGAGAACAGTAAAATGGCTTAAATGGGTAGGTAACTGCTTGTCTCTTATGAAGAAGAGACAGCAATACAAAAAACAAACTGTAATGGTCAACAGAAATGACACAGTGGATGATCATGTTTGGAACGGAACAGTTTATAGTCACATATTTTCTGTTAACAATTTTAATTCATGTGTGTATTTGTCTTATATAATTTGCATTATATACCCTCTTTGTCCTCTGTAAAATGATTTCCAATGCTACATGTATCAATAATATCATCACTGGATGTTTATTACATAATGAGGATACAGTAGTTAAATCTAAAAGAAAAAAAAAAGATCAGACAATATTTTACAGACCTGGGTTTCCACATATATACTGTAGCTGCCTCCTGGATGAAAACTTCATCCACTCAAAGTCAAGTAATTCCAATTAGGCACACAAACAGCCAGCATCTCATGAGAATGGAGAAATATTTTTTTTAGTAACTTACATTAATTAACATGTTGCACAGAAAATAATACTAAAAGTTGTAATTAAAGATGTACATTTTCCCTAGAGTGTTTAGGTGGATCTTTAGACTAAAAATTTACCTTTTTAATGGTGCTATTCTTACTGAAGGTCACACAAGCTGCTTTCGATTCAACAATTGAAAGTTTTTTGATGCTTATACATTTTTTAAAGAATATAATTGAAGAATTATCAAATGATAACCTTTAATTAATTCCAGTTCCTTGAGCAAGGAACTTTTTAAATTTTATCTCCTGATAATACAGTGAAAATTTTAATTTAACTGTCGCACTGCAGCACCTAATATTAATTACACTGCCGTTTAATAAAAGATAGTTCACTGCTTCTATTGTAATAACAACATGTCACAGTCAGTGCTTAGAAATCCTAGAAGGCAAAGGCTGGTGCAGAAGCAGATGGATTTTTTTGCACTCCAGGTTTTTTGCACACATTAAATGTGTTTGACTAACAAATGCTTTCTACTATTTTCTCCCTTAAACAACAGATTACCCTTTCTGACAAAAACATCAAAAAAGCTAAGGAATTTTTATGGCTAATAGCTCCACATCATCTTCCCTTTATAATTAAGCTCATCAGATCCCTCAACTCCAAACTCTACCAGTTCCTCACTTCAGAGAAGGACAAAAAACTCAATCATCTTCTACAGAAAAAAAAAAACATCAACACCCCTACTACCTCCACCAATCCTAACCTTGTTATTACTATACCCTCTGACCTTTCCCTTTCATAGGATGAGCAATCTCTTCTTAGCAAAGCCCTCAGTTTTGTACCAGTCCCCAAGAAGCTGGACATCCCCCCAAACCAAGTTGACCTCAACCGCTTATACCGCAGGATTTGTTTCAGAACACATTTTGCTGATGACTCTGACAACAACCCGGTGATTGCTGCCATTAATAATATCAATTCCAAACAGAGCTGTTGGACTCTCCCCTCCGTCCGTTTTCAGGGCATTTTCTACCAGTCAACCAGCTGACAAAAAAGCCGCTGTTGTGGTGTGGCAAAAAGTGTATATTAATGAAGCCTCCAGACAACTAACCAACACTTCTGCTTACTGTTCTCTCCAACAGGATCCTACCACTAACTACCATAAGGAAGTGGCATCTACCATCTCCCTTCTTATCAACAGCAAGGAGCTCCCCTAGGAGGCAAACCGGCTCATCGCTGAACATCCCCAGATATCCCAATTTTACCTCCTCCCCAAAATCCACAAACCCAACACCCCTGGACACCCCATCACCTTTCTCAGTAGCCTAATGAGACTGATGGTTGAAAGGCTCTCTTCATATATGAAAGACACTTAGCATGCCCTCCAACATTTTAACAATTTCCAGTTACAGGGTCCAGAATGCTACATTTTTACACTGGATATCACATCTCTCTACACCGTCATTCCCCACAATGATGGTCTTACAGCCCTCAAGCACACGCTGGACAAACGCACAGTGCTCGATCCACCCACGCACACCCTTGTACGTCTTGCAGAATTGGTACTCACACTCAATGCCTTCTCATTCAATAACCTTTTTTACCAGCAGGTTAGTGGAGTTGCCATTGGAACCAGAATGGGTCCCAGCTATGCCAATATTTTTGTTGGCTGGGTAGAAGAACGCTTCTTCACTTCGATGATTGCCTCAGTGCTGCCACATGCTCTAATGACCAGTTAGAGCACTTCCTGTAACACTTCACCAACTTCCACCCATCCCTCAAATAAACAGTTAACATATCTTCCACTATTCTTCCATTTCTAGACATACAGTAAGCCTATCCATTAACCATCCCCAACTCTCTATCTCAGTCTATTACAAACTCATGGATTCACACATCTATCTCCTGTACAGCTCATTTCACCCCAAACACACTAAAAACTCTCTCCCTTTTTCACAGTTACTTTGGCTACGACAACTCTGCAGTTACGACATGGATTTCCAGAACCAAGCACTCAAAATGCAATCCTTTTTCATCAAGAGAGGATACCCCACCCATGAGAGTAGTTCAGAGTGGAGCGGTGGCTCTGTGGCTAAGGATTTGTTCCTGTGGCTGGAAGGTTGCCGGTTCAAATTTGGCAGCTGGCAGCTGGCAGAGGAATCCTACTCTGTTGGGCCCCTGAGCAAGGCCCTTAACCCCAACTGCTCCAGGGGTGATGTACAATGGCAGACCCTGTGCTCTGACCCTAGGCTCTCTCCCTGTCTGTGTGTCTTATGGAGAGCAAGCTGGGGTATGTGAAAAGACAAATTCCTAATGCAAGACATTGTAAATGGTTAATAAAGTGATGTTATATTGACAGGGCACTCATCCATGCCAAAAAATAGCCCCTGGACCATCAACTTGATCAGGAACCCCCTGCCCTACCAACAGCATTCATTCCCTTCCACCCTAACACACTTTCTATCCCCAGGACCATTAACGACAACTTTTCCATCCTACAGGCTGATCCCTCCACTGGGGCCCTCTTTTCTGAACACCCCATTATCTTATATCGCCGACCACCAAATCTAACCTTCTTGTTTACAGCTCCCTTGACCGCCATCAACAATCATCCACACCAGGTACTTTCCCCTGCAACAGAGCTCGCTGCATCACCTGCAAGTGCATATCTAACAGCACATTTGTTCAAGGACCCTCAGGACAATTTTGGATCACCCAGGTGACCTCTTGTACCTCCAGCAACCTCATTTACTGTATCTCTTGCAGGAAATGCCCAGATATCTAAGTTGGGGAAACTGAGACTAGGAGACTAGGAGACCACTTCAGAGAACATGTTAGTTGCTGTGAAGATTAAAGATTTCTCCAAGCCCATAGTTTCTCATTTCACCTCAGACGGCCACGATCACACTGATCTCTCCATCTGTGTTCTCAAAGAAGGATTTCTTAACTCCCATAGCAGAAAGACATCAGAAACAAAAATTATCCTGAAACTTGGTTCACACCTCCTCCCTTCTCTCAATGACAGACTTTTTTTTCATGTAATCTTCTCTATTCACATGCAAGTTTTGACTTCACACCTCTCTTCATCGCTCCCCACTTCGCACCACCTGAGTGGTCTTTCTGCCTCTCCCCTGCTCCCGCCTCCTCCACTCACCCAGCTTTGGTTCTCCTATGCTATTTTCTTTGCTGTTACTTGTTACTTTACTTGTTCATTTGCAGCCTATGCATGCTTACGCAGCTACCCATCTGAACTACTTCTCTCCCTACTCTCTCTCACCCGCTGCAATTCGGACACAGAATGGTTAAAAATGAGGACAAGTCAGGCAGCAGGATGGAAGGGGGTTGTCTTCCCACCTCTATGACTAAGTGCCAAAGAGGAATGGCTTAAGCGACGTACAGAGCCGAAAATATTTCAGTGTTATCTTCTCCGCATTAAAGGTACCCTTCTCATGGAAGAATTTTCACCTCAAACATTTGCCCACCAACTAACAAGCAGACACAAACTAAATAACAACACAAAATGTATTTGCAAGAATAGTGATTACAAACGTTTAAAAAATCGCACTTGCGAGATCACAGTAATACACTGTTAGAAACTGTAACACTCTATGGGCACTACACTGTGAGGGACGCTGCCCACTAGCCCCCTTGCCTGAAAACTTCACAGGGCAACATCATGTAGCTAATTTACAGCTGGATATAATTTAATCTTGCCTTGTGAAACAGAAAATCCAGACATTTGTCAACATATTTACTAAAATTACCTATCTCAGTAATCTCACTGTGTTAATCTCAGCCAGTGCCCCAGTGCTCACTCAATCTTCACACTCCCAGTATAATAAAAAGCCCTGTGTTTTCAGGTGTAAAAATATCTGTTGTAACTCTTAGTACATTAATAAATATAATTATTATTCTCTCACAATAAAATACTATGCAAACTATATTCACATTTCTGATTATTGCACATATTAAACATTCAAATTAATATGAATAATAATATAATAACATGAATGAACCTCTAGACCATCTACAAGATGCTGGGAAAGAGCTTGGGAGGAATTGTTTTGTGCCAGCCAGCCAGTGCATTATCTCTTCACACTAGGGTGAAGGGAAAGTGCTGGTAGTGCTGGTGGGCAGATATTCCACTCTCCCCAACCCCCACCCCCCAGACAGGCAAAGGTGATAAATGTGATAAAGATTCATTTAAAAGGGTGCAATGTGTTAACACAAACTCTGTTAACAGAGCTGTTTGTAAGAGCAAGGTGACTTTCTGATCAATTTGATGAAAGCTACAGTACAGACAGATTTTAAATTCTTTAAGCAAAATTAGCTGTTTGTCAAAATCAGCTACTTTGCCAGCAGTAGACAATTTCTCAGAAGGTACCTTTTGTCTCTCTGCAAACTCAACAAAGGTTTATTTTTTAATAATTTCAAAACTTGGACAGTATGCCACCAGGCATAACTCAAACTCTATCATTAAGTTTGCGGATGATACAACAGTAATTGGCCTGATCACAGATGGTGAGGAGTCTGCATACAGGGAGGAAGTTGAAACCCTGGCAGCATGGTGCCAGGAGAACAATCTCTCTCTTAACATCAGTAATACAAAGGAGATGATTGTGGACTATAGGAAAGATCAGGGAGGAGACCACACACCTATTTACATCAATGGGACTGCAGTGGAGAGGGTCAGCAGTTTTAAGTTCCTGGGAATTAACATCTCAGAGGACATTACCTGGACCCACTACACCAACATCATGGTCAAGACAGCACGGCAGCGCCTGTTCTTTCTCTGCAGGCTAAAGAGGTTTGGCATGCCATCACATATCCAGGTCAACTTCTACAGGTGCACTATTGAGAGCATCCTGACCGGTTGCATCACTGCTTGGTATGGGAACTGCTCCGCCCGGGATCGCAAAGTACTGCAGAGGGTGGTGAAGTCAGCGCAGCTTATCACCTGCTGTGAGCTACCAAGCATCCAGGATATCTACTCAGCTAGATGTCTGAAGAAGGCCAGGTCCATTCTCAAGGACCCCAGTCATCCCAGTCACAAACTGTTTTCCCTCCTACTGTCCGGTAAACGGTACCAAAGCATTCGGTCCAAGTCCAACAGACTACGGAACAGCTTCTACCTCCAGGCAATAAGACTGCTAAATAGCCAACCTGCAGCTCCTTTAGCAAATCACCTGTAATGGATACACGGACACACAGTTTTCACTGTATTCAGTATAACTGCACTACATGTATATATTGCATACACCATGGACACATTACAGCTCTACTCATATTGAGTTTTAACCAATTTCAAAAAATGTAACCTCAATTTTGTGATTTTTGTGTTTTTGTGAATTTTGTGATTTTTGTGAGCTCACAGAAAAAGACATTTCATTACCAGCAACTACTGCTGCACGCCGTATTGTTGTGCATTTGATAAATAAACTTTGATTTTATTTGAGGGACTCATTCACAGTATAATCAAAACAAACCCCCACTGGGTCTCATCTTCCGCTGTTCCACACTCACGAATCCAATGAAGTCAGATCCACAGATATACCGAAACAGTAGCGTACACGTCAATGAACTGCATACTGTATACATATACTATATAGTATACTTTATAAATATACTGTATATACAGTATTGTTTTAAAGCAACTAAAGTACTGTATGTGTGAAATATTTTTACAGATGGTCATTAAACACTCTGCAGGTACGGATAGGTTACATATATTTTTGGCAGTTTATTACTGAACAACCACCTTTACTACTCCATGTTCTCTCCCACTCTCTTCCTGATCTCCCCATCTTAGTCACGTTCTCCCTGTAAACCTATCTAGGTACTTAACCAGAGAACTCCATGCAACTCAAAAACATTTTAAACTGCCCAACTGAACAAAACTACAACAGGACCTAAGCTTACATTAATATTCCCTATCATGTGGTATTAAATCAGTATTACACCTTTTTTTTTACAAAAATAATGGCAACTGTTCTTATTACATATTCTTCAATAAAGATAAAACATTACAGCTTTTTATGAAGTATACAGATGCAGCCATTCAAAATGCACGGTACAACCCCGTACCGCTCGGAATCACCCACAGTTCATCGCATTGTACCGTAGTACGTGATTGGCTGGCCAAAATGACCGACAGGGGCACTTGTGGTGCATGGGTTGTTAGTGAAATGATTTAATCATTTTATCTGTTTGCTGTGCATGTTTTAATCTGCTTAATATTGAATATTTATATGGAATTTTACAACTAAAGGGAAATTTTAGTATATTGTGAGGGTTTTCAGCTCACATCTGAAGAAGGCTTCACAGCCGAAACGTAGTGAAAAGAATAATGGATCACACAATAAAAATAAAGATGAGAAAAGGAAAGGCAAGCTGCAGAACACTGAATGGGGTAGGTGGACCAGCCAAAAGAAAGCTGCAATAGTCTATTGAGAGAATATCAGGGCCTACACTGTTAGTTTATAATAGTTGATAAAGGAGAAGAGTATTTTGTGAATGTTTCTCAAAAAACAAATAGAAAATAGGAATAGAAAAGGAAAGTGCCAAGAATGACAGTGAGGTTCATTACAAAGCAGGAGAAAGATAAAGCTGTGATAGGGACAAGAGATTAACATTAACATGGGATTTCCACAATATGAGTAAAAAATGTGCTACTTTTTTCAGGATGTAGTGGTACATTAATGATACACATGGGAATAGGCAGGATAGGGAAACTCAACCTCCCCTGTACCTTGATTTCTTCTGAGCCCAAGCTCGGGTAGGGGGGAGGAAGATGATGCCAGAGCCTTTCTGTCCTGACTGGGGCTTTTTATCCCTTTGAAACAAAGGGCTTCTCACTCTTCACCGGGGAGAGGACGCTTTGGCATTTCCTCCAGGATGTGCCTGTAATTAAACTGTAATTAAACAATAAAATACAGTTGGCTGTTTGTCACTATTTCAAAGGGTAATTGTCAAAGGTATTTTAAAACATAATTATGAAGGTCATCATAGAGTCTTTGCAAAAGCTTATCTTAATAAGTAATACTTTACACATTGCTGCAAAGCAATGTTTTGAAGACATTTAGGAGGTTTTTTGTAGATGCAAAATAAGGCAAAGTATCAAACAAATCAATCAAACAAATACAAACCTGTAAATTAACCCCTTTCCAAGGTTATGGTTACGTTTGTGAAAACCTTTTTGAAAGTAAAATTGAGGTTTTTTAAGATCTTATGGGGAAAATTGAGTTAGGGAAGCTGAAGTCAATATTTAACCTATTAAAATGCCTAAAATATTTTATTTTACGTATAAAAAAGTAAAACACAATACATTTTACTGTCCCTATAATACAGTAACTTCCTCATTTTTCTTTATTTTAAGAATTGTAGATTCATTTACACCAAACTACCAAAAGAACTAATACATCATCATTCATGGAAACCGTTTTATTCTAAGGTAATCACACATCTGGAGTTCTTAGTGACACTGGACTCTTCACCCTTTCTCATACACTTAGAAGCCATGTTAATATAAATTGCAAAGGAGTCTGTCTGAGAAAAAAGAAGATAAGCTCAGAACTAACTAATGAAGCATAGATGCTATACACCCTTGGCCAAACTTTTTCCCATTCTCTTTAGGTATTCCTCGAGGCTCTATCCTATGATTTATTCTGTTTTTATTCTGTTTTTGTGCATTAGGCAGTCTTATTGGCAAATGGGTGTTCACTTTAATTTTGAAGCTGATTGCACACAAACAATTAAAAAAAATAACAATAATAATATTTTTTTATTTATTAAGTGCCTTTCACACCTAAGGGCGCTGTACTTACTAATAAAGGACAATAGTTACCACAATCAATAATTATAGTACGATTGTAATGGCCTCACTGAGTGTTTCCTACCACAATGTGACAGGCAGCCAGATTCCATTCAAAATTTAATGAGAATCAGGAATCCAAGCTTCAGTGTTTTATTGAGCAAACACAAGGCACGTAACTTTGGAACAAGGGTTAAAACTAAAAAGCTGGAATATAAAACTTAATTTCAAACATTTATACATGTTTAGCTATCTTGTTCTTTACTAATTAACTATTTTATTTTACTATTTACAGATCACATTTCTATACTTTATTAACAATATTTTTTTTTTAGCTGTGTATTATAAACAACTATTGACTATGCTATTATTATACACATAAACTGGTAAACTTTGCTCTGTTTTGCATCATTCACTAAAAAGTTAGCTTTAGAATATTGTAATGAAATATAACTATATAACATGGCAAAATTAAATAATAAACATATATTCACTCACAGGCAATGCTTTGCTGGCAGAAACCAAGTGGATGGTAGCCGATAGATATGGTGGCAGCCAATTACTGACAATGTGTTTGGCAATAACATTACTTCCTATTCCCAGGGTCAGAGTATAAGTGATACCATAAAATTATGCTAAAACTATAAACTGAAGACACAATAAAAAGAAAAAAATAAACAAAAACATACATATTAGAATGTAGGACAATCAGACAGGGCCTACTAAAAAAAGTTGAGTTTAGATTTGAAGAGAGTCAAAAAATGAGTCGAAGAAAGGGCATTCAATAATAAAGGAGAAGCAACAGAAAAAGCATGGTCACCAAATGTACAAGATTATGTTCTAGGTACAGCGAGCAAAGCACCAGCTTCAACTGGAAGAATCTACAGGAGGGAGTGTAAAGATGGAGGAGTTCATAGATGTCTGATGGAGATAGATTATTTAAAATCTTAAATGTCAGTAACAAGATGTTGTACTGAATACAGATGCAGCCATTCAAAACGGGTGGGGTATTTCTTGATATACCGTGGTGGGCGTGTCGCATCATACGCGGTATCACGCGGTGTATCGCGTCTTTTGACATCATGCCGGAAAGTATCCGGAATCACAGAAAAGCACCAGGAGGAGCCAATAAAGCTTAACCTCTCATGTACAGCATTTGAGCTTTTAAATTTAAACTGTGTATTACAGCATGTTAATCATCAGTCATTAAAAAGTTGGTATAGTTTATGAAAGCAAGATTGCTCAGTTGGACACAAGTACACAACCTAGCTTTATCATAAATATTTTAATTATGCAGAAATATTTAATGTATCAAAGCCTTTACCGAAGATATTACTAATAGTATTAATAATGAATGACTTTGGACAAGCTAAAAACTCAAAGTATTACGCTGGTCCACATTCTTTCTAACCGTCATTTTAAACAAAAATACTTTTATTTTTTTCTTTGACAAACACCACAGCATTTTGTTGATCTAACTAACGAGGACAGTACATTAGCTAGCCAATACGATAAAGGAATGACTTTTTTTGCTAATTTCTTTAGCACATTTGTACAAGCACTTGGAATCTGTCCAAGCCCTACTTTGTCAGGCATTTTCTTTTACAGCAACGGACATAAAACTCCCTTGCTTTTAACAGAGCGTTTCATAATTTCTAACTACGAAAATTATTTAAACTGCGACACTTATCATTCAACCAGAGCTCAAAATATCACAAGTATCCTCAAGAGCACAACACAGACTGTATTAAAAGATAATTGTATCAGATACATGAGAATCCAAGCTTTTTTATCTACGCTTTCTTTTCCGCATACCAGATATTATGGTACCACTTCAGAAGGGTGTCAGCCAGTCAGATTCCAGGAATCAATACTTTAAAGAAAAAATACACACCAGTATTCCATTTCTCCCTAAACATTTTAAGCATCAAAGTCTTTAACTAACATGTGAAATAGTGTGTAAAAAAGTGGTAGTTTTAAGCTTTTCTGCTAATATAATATGGAATCGCGTATCTAAAGAAATTAATAATGATATAATTATATTCGTGTACTGCGACAGGGCTCTGTAGGGCTGTTTCAGCTCTCCTTATGTGACTTCCCCAGTAGCCTACTGGTTTATGTCCCAGACTAATAACCCATAGGTTGTGTGTTCAAATCCAGAAGGCACCACAACTTTTCCTTTAACAAACATTTCTTTGAAAAAATAGAATAGCAATACTATGGACAATTAATTGACTTTTTATATTTCTACATATCACAACATGATCGAATTTAAGTCATTTTTAATAACAATGAATAGTCACCTTCTTTCCTTCTGACAACAGTCCCTGCTTCTGCTTCCTGCTTCCATCGTGTGTGTATGGGGGGGGATCCCTTTAGATCTCCCTTCAGATTTAAAAGGTTATTAATCATATCTTCAGTGTTTCATCTTCCCAGTGTAGCTGATCTTTTGCTGCCTGGGTAGACTATCACAAAGCTTTAGAGAACTTAACATTTCTATTATCAGCAAATTGTAAATATGACGTTTACATTGGCATTATTAATTTTTCACTTGGGTGTATGGAGGATTGTCAGCTGTCACTGAGAGTAGACCCCCCCTCTAAGGCTGCGCACACGATCTTTTAAATTTTTATAGAAAAATGGAGGCATTTAAATCGCATTTTGATTTAAATCGCAAACGCATGTTTAATTATATGTGTTTTTTGATTCATAATCAGACAAATGCAACATAAATTGATATCTTTGTCTTCTAAGTATCTTAATAAACTTTCAGCATAGCTTTCTCCCCGTTTAGATTTATTTTTCTTGGGATTTTGGGATCAAACTTGGAAAGATTAGATTGTAATTGTTTTTATTTTTTAAATACATTTTAGAAAAGTGTTATCTATACTAAAAAGCTGTACACCACCTGCTATATAGATACATATTGTAATACTTTCGGGTTCGGATAGTACGGACACAAGAACTCAGACTTGCGGAGTTAAAGCCGCCTTTATTTTTCTTCTCCGTCACCACCTGCCAGCCCAGCTCTCCCGCACCCCCGACCAGAGACAGACAGCCCCCGCCCGCCAAAAGCGTGAGCCAACACACCGCCCGCGTGCCCGAGAGAGAGAGAAAAGAGAGAGAGAGTAACACCCAGGGGTGCAGAAGCAGGGAACTATTTACAAGGAAAATGGATACCTCCCCAGACTGTACGCCCGCTTCACTGTGGGACAGCCACACTGGTCAGCGGCCTTCCTAAACCCCGCCCTGACCACTTGCACTCCTGTTCTGCCCCTCACCCCCAGCCGGGAACTCTTCGTCCTCTGCCCGGGGCAAATGCGCTGCAATATGTTTAGATATTTAGATATTTAGACCCGGCACGGCACCGAGAGAGCGTCTGGATTCATAACTTAGTTTTTAAAATTAGTCAAGCAATATGAAGCATCTCTTTTTACTTTTAAGTCCCTTAATTATCATTAAGCACAGCTTTCTCACCACTTAGACTACTTTTTGATACCATCCTTAGACAAAGCAGAAACTTGTTGTATTTTCTAATGACATACAAGTGGAAAGATTACAGATTTTAATCATCTTTAATTTTGTTACGTTATACATTTTAGAAACGTTTCATCTATACAAACACCACAAACACCAAAGTTCACTGTTTTAAATACATCTAATTAAGAAAGTTAGGTGTTATCATAAACTATTAGTAATCAATAATATTGAATTTAGCACTGTAATAAGTTGTTGCACTTTCCCCCGCATCTTGTAAAAATATATTTTCATTGTTCAAATATACATTAAATCTGACTATCATATAATAAGTTAAATACAAAACTAAAGAAAAAATAGGGTAGAATATAATTCAAAATATTTTGCTAACAATGTTAACTGTTTATAAATAATCAAATGTATTAACCAAGGAGTGGGATGGCACAGTTGTTAGTATGCTTTTTGTTTTGTTTCTTTTTCATAAATACAACAGTAGTACCTGATGTCTCAGTGGCTTTCAAAATTAAATTATGCATGCAAACCTGTGAACTGGCCTGTGATACTGGCCATGTAATACTCTGCATTGTGGAATAATAGTTTATTTTAAAGGATAGAGAAAGCACAGAAACAGGCAGTTAGATTGATCAGATTAGTATGAAAAGCCATTTAGCAAAGAGGGAATGAGAAGAGTGACAAACTAGTATACTTTAGATCCTTTTTTCTGAACCAGGGAAAATCTGATCATGTTTCTCTATAACAATAATAAAAAACTTTATTTTAAATATCACCTTTAAAAGTGGCATCTCAAAGCAATACAGTAGATGTAAAAACAGTTAAACCACAGATTACAAAGTAAATACCCAGACAAACGCAAACGCGTTTTTAATAAAATGCTTTTATTCATTCAGCAGAGAGAGAGAGACATCCAGCAGCGAGAGAGAGACACACACACCAGTTTTTATTGACAAAAAGTAATTGCTTTTTTACATTCCTCTTGTCTAACAGGAATGTTTTGTTTGTGGACAGACTGTCCACAAACGTGAGACTGTCTTTATCAGACTCACATTCCCGAATGTCCCCCATCCCGGTCAATAATCCTAGGAAGAACACGAAACAGCCTGTTAATAAAATTGTTACAATTTTGTTCGGTCAGTTCTTCCTCCCAAAATTTATAGATCGCATTGATCAGTTCCTGCTTTGTGATGGGTTTAGCAGTTTTCCGAACATAGTCTTTCAGCGAATGCCAAACCATCTCTATCGGATTTAGATCTGGGGATTCGGCTGGAGTTTTTACCCAGTTCACTCCTTCTGCTACAAGCCTCGCCCTTGCTGCTGTGTGTTTCGGATCGTTGTCTTGAAAGAGACGGTGCCTTGATCCAAAGTGCTCCCTGATATATGGGGCGGCATGCTGTTTCACCACGACTTCCTTGAAGAATTCACGATCCATAATTCCTTCGAAAATAAGAAGTGGTCCCGGGGCTCTTCTAGATATACCCCCCCAGACGTGAACTTCAGTGGATTTTTGGACTTTGGCTTGTCCACATATCTCCCCTTTTTACAAAATGACATTGTTGAAAACTGTTCCAGAGCCACTGTTGTTTCGTCGGTGAAAAGTACATCATGAAATGCCTCCCCCTGTTCAATCCATTTGAGCACTTGTTTGAGTCTTTCCTCTTTGTTTTTTATCCTTATCATGGGGCATGTGTTGGTTTTTCTGTATCTCCATCCAAGCCTTCTGTGCACTCTTCTTATCGATGACGGACTAACGCTCGCACTGAGTTCAGCCCATAGCCGTCTTTGAACTTGCATCGCCGGTAGCTCATCATTTTCATCCGTCAGTCTGTCAATGGCTCGCACAACAGGACTTGAAAAAAAAGAGATCAACAGTTAGTTTTAAAAACAATGTGCATTGTTGTATTTACATGCAAGAAAAGTATTTTTAGAAAGTTATATACCTTTGGATTGTCCTCGGTTTAGATTCTCTTTGCCTCCTCTCCCCTTTATAATGTCGTCTCACTGTGCTTTCACAAACGAAGATGTGCATCAAAGCCAAATGCTGTACAATGTCTCGTGTTGACTTCCCGTTTCTTTTCATCTTCATTATTTGGTGTGAGAGAGTCTTCGTGATTTTGGCCATAGTCCGTCTCCTTACCAAAGCAATACAGTGGTGCAGCTTGAAGTCTGTACCTGTATACAGTATGGTACAGATAAAACTTACACCATTCCGATGAGCTAATACCAGGGAAAGACACTCCTATTTTATTTAAAAGACAGTACACCAGGAAATGTGTCTGATGCATTAGCAAGTTAAAAAATATTGCGTCGAAAACCCGGGCGTAACAATTGTTTCCTTTTTCTGATCACTCGCTCTCTGGATACTCGTCTCACCTGCCCTGTTCTTTGTTTTCTTATTTATTTGCTGATTATGCCTGCTGCGATCAACTCCTGCCCTCACACCTAAAGAAGACTATTTTAAATTTCTTTGTGCGGTCCATAGTGCAATTAACACTTGCTAATACATTTGCGGTCTTTTCAAAGTATGTGCTGTCCTTTGACAAAACAAGGCTCGCCAGATAATGTGAATTGAAACCTGTTTTTCTAGCTTTTAAAGTCGTGCGATGTGTAAGCAGGAACACATCATTATATCTTACATATGAAAAATACATAATATAGCTCCCAAACAAACGCAAATGTGTTTTTAATAAAATGCTTTTATTCACTCATAATCTGACAATTTCAGGAAGACTAAGGAAGGACTAAGGAAGTTGTCATCTGTTGTTGAAGCTCTGTGAGCTCGGTGACTTTGAGACCACTTGTTATCCCAAGTTGTTTGAATCGCCACAATTCAAATAGAGAAAAAAGAGCTGACTGACAAGATTTAAGATGTGGTTGTCAATGTTGGATTGAAAATAAAAACACATTGCCCGACATTAGTTACAATGCTTGAAAAATCATTTTATTTTGAGAGACTGGATAAGTAATTCAAGTGTTTTTTTAACTTCCTGAAAAACAGGTCATAATTTAACAATATGTGCAAAAGCTTTATGATATGTCGCTGTTGTGAATGTCTGTGGAGTGTATCTTATTTGCCTGTCCTGGCTGGTGGAGCTCATCCAACTGTGTCTGGATATCTCGGTCAAATATTCGGCTAGTGTGTATTGTCTGTTTAGGGTTCTGTAGCATTCCACATGGCTGGACAGCTTGTTCCCCCCCTCCCGCCCCTCTCTGTGTACAGTAGAGCCTCCTGTACTGGCTGGACAGGAGGCTCTACTGTACACAGAGAGGGGCGGGAGGGGGGAACAAGCTGCCCAGCCGTGTGGTTGAAGCTGATACCTTGGATTCTCTCCAGACACAGCTGTATGCGCTCCACCATCCAGGACAGGAGGCTCTACTGTACGCAGAGAGGGGCGGGAGGGAGGGACAAGCCGATACATACTCTTAGAGTTTGATTAATAGGGAATATAATATAAAAATATAGTACTAAAAATAAGATACACTCTACAGACATTCACAACAGTGACTGTCAGAAGATAGGACACAGCGGCTCAGACACCCGTTGAATGGAAAGGGGCACTTTAATGTTCTGTATGGCTAATATTAAAGCCAATACTTTAATTTTCTTTTCTGCATGTTTAACAATAGTGGGTACTGGCCTAATTCGGCCCTGCACCCGTTGTTAGGTGTTAATGTGTTGTTGTTAAGTGTGAATTTGTACCTGTTTCCCTGAGGTCTGGCTTTTTTTCTGGAAAACCATAACTCTGGTCTTGTCCAGATTGACTGTCAGTGCCCAGGTCTGACAGTGCTGCTCCAGCAGTGCCAGGTTCTGCTGAAGCCTCTGTTCTGTGGGCGACAGCAGGACCAGGTCGTCTGCATAGAGCAGGAACTTGATTTCTGTAATTAATGCAGATCAGAAAATCAAGAAACAAAACAATTATTGTGTGCTAATGCGTTGGTTTAACAGTCCGGGTGTGGCAAGCCTCTAATGTCTCCTGACTTCGGCAAAAGGGGGTTGTAGCTGTAGGCGGCCATGGTTGTGGGGGGATGGAGGAGGTGTTGGGCAATCGCAGCTGTGAAGGGTTAGGGAGCGTGTGGCTGTGGGGGGATGGGTGTCGAGCCACAGAAGACCCTGAATCAAACCTTTTAAAAAACTGGTTCAGCCTGTTTGAAGCCAGTGATTTCTTGATTTCTCTAGTTCCCTTTAAAATAAACTATTATTCCACAATGCAGAGTATTACATGGCCAGTATTTACATATTATATTTGTGATTTAAATAAATTAACACAAGCAGCTTTTGGGGATCTAAGTGTTGGCTGAGTTATTGCAGGATAAAAGACTAGAGACGTAGGTAAGAAAAAGATAATTTTGGGAAAGTTGAGGAGTACCCTGATAACAAGAACACTTCCTGATGGGGTTAGGCATACTTTTCATGAAGATGATGAAGTTAACAGACTGTATTTTTACATAGATACTGAAATGAGGATTGTATTTTAGATTTTGTGTAGTTGCTAGCATTGAACTGTGTGTTGGATACACATTAATTGAAGGAATGGGGCCATTTCATAGTGGGTTTCTAACACTGTGTATAGTTCCATCCACACAGTGCCTTTACTTCCATCCATTTTCTAATCTCTTTATCCAGTACAGAGGATTTGGAGCCTATCCCAGAAAGCGACAGACACAAGGCAGAATACACCCTGGACATAGCGCCAGTCCATCACAGGACAGACAGACACAAACACACACACACCAGGGCCAGTTTTCCCATAAACCAATTAACCTACCAGTATGTTTTGGAGTGCGAGAGGGAGTCATATCACACATATGGAGAAAAACCATGTAACCCAGAGAGAACATGCAAACCCCACACACACAGGACAGCAGGAATTGAATCTAGGACCCCAGTGCTGCAAGATAGCAATGCTAACCACCTCGCCACCATTTGAAATGGACGGATATTTTAGTTATCTTTCTAGTTCACAGGTTTGCATGCATAATTTAATTTTGAAAGCCACTGAGACATCAGGTACTACTGTTGTATTTATGAAAAAGAAACAAAACAAAAAGCATACTAACAACTGTGCCATCCTACTCCTTGGTTAATACATTTTATTATTTATAAACAGTTAACATTGTTAGCAAAATATTTTGAATTATATTCTACCCTATTTTTTCTTTAGTTTTGTATTTAACTTATTATATGATAGTCAGCTTTAATGTATATTTGAACAATGAAAATATATTTTTACAAGATGCGGGGGAAAGTGCAACAACTTATTACAGTGCTAAATTCAATATTATTGATTACTAATAGTTTATGATAACACCTAACTTTCTTAATTAGATGTATTTAAAACAGTGAACTTTGGTGTTTGTGGTGTTTGTATAGATGAAACGTTTCTAAAATGTATAACGTAACAAAATTTAAGACATTTAAAATCTGTAATCTTTCCACTTGTATGTCATTAAAAAATACAACAAGTTTCTGCTTTGTCTAAGGATGGTATCAAAAAGTAGTCTAAGTGGTGAGAAAGCTGTGCTTAATGATAATTAAGGGACTTAAAAGTAAAAAGAAATGCTTCATATTGCTCGACTAATTTTAAAAACTAAGTTATAAATGCAGACGCTTTCTTGGTGCCGCGCCGGGTCTAAATATCTAAATATCTAAAGATATTGCAGCGCATTCGCCCCGGGCAGAGGACGAAGAGCGCCCAGCTGGGGTGCGCGGTGAGGGGCAGAACAGGAGTGCAAGTGGTCAGGGCGGGGTTTAGGAAGGCCGCTGACCAGTGTGGCTGTCCCACAGTGAAGCGGGCGTACAGTCTGGGGAGGTATCCATTTTCCTTGTAAATAGTTCCCTGCTTCTGCACCCCTGGGTGTTACTCTCTCTCTTTTCTCTCTCTCTCTCTTGCGCACGCGGGCGGTGTGTTGGCTCAGGCTGTTGGCGGGCGGGGGCTGTCTGTCTCTGGTCGGGGGTGCGGGAGAGCCGGGCTGGCAGGTGGTGACGGAGAAGAAAAATAAAGGCAGCTTTAACTCCGCAAGTCTGAGTTCTTGTGTCTGTCCTATCCGAACCCGAAAGTATTACAATATGTATCTATATATAAGTGGTGGACAGCTTTTTAGTATAGATTACACTGTTCTAAAATGTATTTAAAAAATAAAAACAATTACAATCTAATCTTTCCACGTTTGATCCCAAAATCCCAAGAAAAATAAATCTAAATGGGGAGAAGGTTATGCTGAAAGTTTATTAAGATACTTAGAAGACAAAGATATCAATTTATGTTGCATTTGTCTTATTGTGAATAAAAAACACATATAATTAAACACGCGTTTGCTATTTAAATCAAAACGCAATTTAAATCAATATAAACGTTTATATTGTAACGCATACTGTACAGCCTCCATTTCTCTATAAAAATTTAAAAGATCGTTTGCACAGCCTAAGAGGGGGGTTCTGCTCTCAGTGACAGCTGACAATCTTCCATACACCCAAGTGAAAAATTAATAATGTCAATGTAAACGTCATATTTACAATTTGTTGATAATAGAAATGTTAAGTTCTCTAAAGCTTTGTGATAGTCTACCCAGGCAGCAAAAGATCAGCTACACGTGGAAGATGCGACACCGAAGATATGATTAATAACCTTTTAAATCTGAAGGGAGATCTAAAGGGATCCCCCCCCACACACACACGATAGAAGCAGGAAGCAGAAGCAGGGACCGTTGTCAGAAGGAAAGAAGGTGACTATTCATTGTTATTAAAAATGACTTAAATTCGATCATGTTGTGATATTTAGAAATATAAAAAGTCAATTAATTGTACATAATATTGCTATTCTATTTTTTCAAAGAAATGTTTGTTAAAAGAAAGGTCACAGCACTGGCTGGATTTGAACACACAACCTCTGGTTTACAAGTCAGGCACGTAGACCATAGTACCACCCACAAGGTCACATGAGGAGAGCTGAAACAGCCCTACACATACAGAATCAACAGACATTGTACAGCGTATACTACTGTGTTGCAGTATATGAATATAGTTATATCGTTATGAATTTCTTTAGATATGCAATTCCATATTATATTAACAGAAAAGCTTAAAACTACCACTTTTTATACACGTTATTTCACATGTTAATTAAAGACTTTGATGCTTAAAATGTTTAGGGAGAAATGGAATACTGGTGTGTATGTTTTCTTTAAAGTACCAAGACCAGCCATATACTGTATGTTTATGTTCCAAAATTAATATCGTTTATGGCCTTCACACGCGTTACAGTATGCTCCTATTCTTTTTATGCTCAGCTACTAAGATTTCCCTTCAGTGGTAAAATTCCATATAAATATTCAATAGTAAAACGGGCACAGTAAAGACATTTAAATCTTTCTACGACCGACCAACGCACCACGAGTGCTCTGTCGGTCAACCAATCACGTACCGCGTATTGCGCATCATCACACGTCACGATGCACGAGGACGTAGCCAATTACCCACGATACATGTCTGTGCTGCGCACTTTGAATGGCTGCATCTGTAGTGCATTTAAAGGTGGCTTCTCAAAGCGCTTTACAAAATTCAACAAGAAAAATTTTAAAAATACAAGATATGCACAATGAGAATACTCAATTAGAGGAGACATTGCATGGGGATACTGAATACAGTAAGGGTATGTGTTAAGGAACAGAACCAGTTAAGTAAAGGCCCTTCTAAAGAAGAAGGTTTTGAGTCCAGATTTAAAGGAATTTAGGGAAGATGACTCTGATATCCTTAGGGATTGTGTTCCAGAGCTTGGGGCATAACAGAAGAAGGCCCTGTCACCCATAGAGTGTAGACAGGAGTGGGGGACAGATAGGAGGCCAGAATTTGAGGATGTTGAAGTCGACACGGAACCTGGCAGGAAGCCAGTCCAAGGACTCCAAGAAAGGAGTAATGTGATTACTTGTACTAGACCTGGTCAGGATTTTGGCTGCAGAATTTTGGACATACTGGAGCTTGTTCCATATGGATTTAGAAACCCCAGTGAGTAGATCAGTAGTAATCAAGTAATCAAATTGGGAGAAGAAAAATGTGTTGATCACCTTCTCAGCAACTGTGATAACATAGGGTGTAGTCTGGCAATATTTCTGAGGTGAAAGAATGATGTTTGGACAATATGTTAAACATGTGGGTCGAATGTCAAGCCTGAATTAAATATCACCCCTGAGTTTTTCAATTTAGACTGAAATTCAAGTCCAGTACCATCCACAGATAAGGTTAAAGCATTGCCTTTACGAAGTTGATTGGGGTTGCCAATAAGCATACAATTTATTATTTGATTCCCAGAGCCACTTAGACTGCAATTCGTCATTATGCATTTCACCCAGGGTTTTCTTCACTATTGCAATACTGCTTCCACACTCATCACATTTCTTTGCTGAATCAGCCTGCATGTCTAGCCCTCGCTTCACTCTGTGCAGAAGTTGCAGTCTCAAGGCTGCCCTTCAAACCAGTTTGGTCCCCTTTTCAGGAAGCTCGCCATTTGGTTTCTCCTGTACCTGAGGGTCCCTTTTTTTCTGACCAACGGGCTGTGTTTAACAGCAGTTTTCAGCCTCAAACCAACCCTTCACTGCGCAGAAGCTTCAGCCTCTAGCCTAAAAGTCACCTGGCGCTGCAGTTCTAGCCTCAAGCCAGCTCTTCTAAGCATTTTGGTTCCTTTTTCAGAAGGCTTGCCATTTAGTTTCTCCCATACCTGAGGCTCCATTTACTGATCGGATTGTGTGCAGCAGCCTCAGCTTCAAGCCTGGTCTTTGCATCACCTGGCAGAGCAGCCTCAGCTCCAAGCTCACACTCCACTCTGCACTTATTCTATTCCCCATTTTGTTCCTTTGTTCAGCGTGTCAACCCTTTAGCTTGCCGACCTGCACCTCCGTCCCCAAGGACTGCCATTCAAAACCCGTTCAAGTCCCCTTTCAGAGGGCTCGCCACCTGGTTTCTTTCCATACCTAAGACTCAATTTCTTCTGACATTTTGGTTGAATGTCCTCAACCAATCATTCTCATAATGTATTCTTTCAAAGCTGAGGCCTTAAGAGATAAGAACATGAACTGTACCTTCAAATAAGTAAGAAAGATCAAAATATAAATGCAATAAAAATAATTCAAATCTACCATATAGTAAATAAAATTATAATACATGTTATTTCCAAATGGAATGTAATTTAAACTTCACTGTAGCCTTGTTTATGAATTTAATGCGGTTTTACTTATTTTGAAAGGGCACACTTCTATTGCTTGTTTCAATCACACATTCTGTAGCAGATGATCATGCTAACACATAAAGATACAGCCATCTAGAATGTCACAAAACTTGTGTCAATTGTAAGCAAGTTGTGGTATTTAGTGCTCCAGTACCCAAATAGAATGTGGTGTGTAAGATGTTCAGGTTTCATTAAAGTAGTCATACTACTTCTTTAAATCCACTTAATATGGAATATTAATGTGAAACCATGTAATTTATGGGAAATTTCCATATATAAAAAATAAAAATAACTGAAGAATGATAATGTTACAGACAATGGTAAGTGTCTAAGGACGTGTCTGAAAGAATCTAGAAACAATTGGTAATGCCTAGTTTCAATATTTACATTTCTGGAAATCTGCTGTGTGTAACACATTGATGGAAGGAATCAGCTGGTTTACCTTAAGTTAAGCCCTGGGTAAACACTCAAAAGTGTCCAAACCTGTAGAACAAAAGACCGAGAGACACAGGAAGAAGAGAGGAGATCAGAATAGAACATAGAGAGAAGAGAGGAGACAGGAGGACACAGACTATAAAGTGTGTACCAGGTGAGAGCTTCTTGTTCCCTATAAAGACTAGACTGGAGCTAAATATTTTAACCCTGTTAAGAGAGCTTGCTATTCTGTTTTTTTTTAGTTAAAAACTGCTTTTTTCATTTTTAAAATGGGGAGATAGGTTCCCATTCATTTAATGGAATATTTGTTTGCAGAGAGATTTAACCACAGGTGTATTCTATTTAGTTTAGAAAGCAGCTTATCTCTTATTTTGTCCATTGTAGGCCTTATATAAGAGTTTGAATACTAGTCTGGGGTTTTTCTGGGTGGTTAAGGTGTTCATTTCTGAGATGCCTTATTTGTAAATTTGTACATCGCATAACCTTTATGTTGTATGTTTATGTCTTGCATAATTTAGTGCATGTATTGTTATTTTTAATAAATACTTGTTTAATAAAATGTGCCTGAATTTTTACCTTTTTCACCAAAGCTGTGCCAGAGAACAAAGAATTCACATGTTTTTAATTATACTAACCACTCAGGTATATGCTCAGCAAAATCATTTACAAGTTGGGGACTATGATTATTTATTTTACTTAATCATTATCTGTCATTTTCTGACTTTTTTATTTTTTTATTTTTTGCAATTGTTTTATGTTGCCCTTTTTTCTTCTTAGAAGTTGATATAGTTTATTTTTTTAAATCATTTGGCTTCTCCTCATGCAGCACTTATTTAAGGTAAACTTTTCTGATGTAACACTGCAGTGTCTCATGCATTGATGGTGGCATTGTCTCCTTGAGGAATACTGGGTGTGCCCCTTTTATAATCTTTGCCTGAAGAAGCACAAACCAAAAACTCTTTATGCTTTAAAACCAGATATACGGCTTTGGGGCAGTTTGCAACCATGTTTGTTTCTTTATGATTCTGGGTGTAATGGAAAATCAAAACTAATTGTCAATAAAATGACTAATGAATTGAATGAACTAGATGAATTTTAATACAGAATAAGTTATTGTGTAATTTCTGATATATCCCTGATACAAATGGTGATGTAATAATCTGTAATGCTTCCAAAAGATGGGCAGCTGCCAATCACTTGGAGTGCATCTTATCTGGTTTTTGGTAGTGTAGCAGCAATGCTTGTTAATAAGACAGAATTAAGCGTTGCTGTGCTTTCCTAAATGAGGCCCCATCTCACTCTCCATCTCTGTGGTGCAGCCACAGAGAAAGTATTCATGCAGGCTGATTTAAGATGTTTTCTTTTGATAAGGGACAGCTCTCAAAAGGGGATGCACTTAGCTAAGCCTGGCTATCATGATCAACGGTCATCCATTGGCGTCTATCTGTCTAGGGAGTGCCAAATGGACATCTGGACTGCATTCCTAAGTGTCAGGAGTAAGTGAGTCATATCTCACCTTGATCAACCAATCAGGGACTGGCAGGGCGTGGTAACACCACATGGGTCTCCAATGCCCGCCAAACTCTCAACCAATCAACACACATCTGTGTCTTGGTCAAAAAGGGAGTGCAAGCTCAGATCGGGGCTCTCCTTGGCCATTTTTGCGCATCCTCAGAGACAATCATGTGACAACTGCTGTTGTCTGCACTGGGACTTGGACTTTGTTCTAAGCGCGAGGCCGAGGATCCCGTACGTACTCAGAATTCTACCAACGTGAATGCTCTGCTTGATCAACGGCAGCCTACAGTTGGACCCTCGTCGACAACCTGAATAGCTTATTCAGAAGCAGCGCTGGACCGGGAACGAACCACCTTCTTCCCGGGCAAAAGAGTGACTTGCGAGGACCCGCGGTCACACTCTGTGCATAGAGACTTTCTACTAGCCAGCCGAACTGCTGGTAGATCCCCTCGGAGCAACGACTGTCCTGCGCGCCGCAGTTAGATTCCTCCGCACGTTCTATTCCGAGCTGCACCTCGACTGGTTGGCCGGTAGCCAGAGGACGCCGGGACAACACCCATTGGACAACCGCTGGAACAGAGGCTGCAACAGAGCCTGTCAGCTGGTTTGGTGTTCGTGCCGGGAAATCCCAAATCCATACACAGTGGATAAGTAAACCCCATGTTCTACATTGCGTCTCGAGAATTCAATTGTACCTCAACACAAGTTGTTATCAATTTAATTCATGAGTAATGTATTTACTTCTGAGTTTAGAGTAACAGTGGGTAATAACAGTGATTAGCGATTTGGTAACCGAACGATATATATTGACATATATTCTCTGTTGTGTATCTCTTTGTGTTTGCATCTCTTCGAGATTATATACCTTGTATATTGATAACCCTCACAGTAAGGTCTGCCGCTTGTATCCAGGCAGACTAGTATATGTTTGGTGCACAATTTATATTAATAAATGTATCTCGTGTATTGAACCCATATGTGTGCGTTGTTAGTTGTTCTGACGATTGATTTTCTAAAAGCCACAACGAACCACCTCGTGATTACTGCTACAATTAATAATTGTCTCAGTAAACCCATCAAACCTCTACAGTAGCAGCTAGTGACAGCTCCTTGAAGATGTTCCTCCTACAAACAGCACAAACAATGCAAACAATGAAACCCACTGCATTCCTTAGTGCTTTGCTTGTGCTGGTTTGTGCTGTTAAAAGTGGCTTTTGTGCTGCTATATACAGCACAGCGCCTTACTTTTTGGGTAATCACATGAGTGTCTACAAGGAACTTTAGTGTTAGTAGCAGACTCTCGATAGTATTGCTACAAATTAATGGATGTGAGGTTAACAATGCCTGCAAAGGTGGAGTGTTTTGCACTTGAATAACAATATTTTTTGTGTTTGTGCGAATAGTAAAATTAAATCAGTCTCCAATGTCTTAATGTTACCAAAAGAAGTGCTGTTTTAGCCTTAAAAAGGGAACATTAAGCACTTGATTTAAAAAATAGCATATACTAATACTCTGTAGCTGTGTCAGTAAAAATGAAGAATAAATTAAAGAGTTTCTCATTCTGTCCTTTTTTAAGTTAAAGCACATTTATATTGTTACAGTGAAAAGGAAGACTCATGAACTATTTTGCAACAACAAACCTTCGTAGTTTATATTTACAAGTATGCTCATAGTTAAAAAAAACCTTCCCCATACCCCATTTATTATCTACTAGTCCAGCTAGACAGAAACAAACCAAAAGTTGTTTTCTAACATGGATATGTCCTGTCCCCAAGTGGTTGTTTGTGCAGAGTTTATATGTTCCTCCTATTCCCCCTTCCTCTTCCTTGCTCCTCAGTATGAGTGTGTGTGTTTTTTCCATAATCAGGATATTCTGCTGGCTTGTTAAACCCACTTAATTCTGTAATGGAAGCGTTCTTTTGGGACCCTATGCAGACGACACAATCCAGGGATGAGTGAGGAAAACACGGGGAAAAAAGCACGCAGGGGTCAGGAATGAAAAGGTGGTGTGTCCATGGTCCGCAGGTGTTATGGGGGGTGAGGCCGGGGCAAACAATCCAAAACAGCGTCCAATGGGAAATCCAAAACGAGGCAAAAGTCCAAAGCCGGGCAGTCCATCCGAGACGAAGACAAACAGAATTAAAAACCGGAGCGGGATCCGGTGGAGGGTCGGGGGGAACAAGGGGGGAACGGGACCAGGTGCTAGAGGTCTCGGACTTACCTGGTACAGGAACCAATGCAGAGCCCAGAGCAGAGTGAGCATCTGGCTTAAGTAGGGAGGCAGGAACAGGGAGCAGGTGCACAAAATCAACACGGAAGTGAAAGAGCCGGAGCACCCTTAAGGGGGAGGGACTACAATCGTGACACATTCCATACAATGCACTGTAGAAATGTGGTAAATTTTAATAATAATATAGTATTCTCAGTGTAATAGCTGATACGTGTATTACAGTGTAATAACTGATAAGTCCCCAATACAAATCGTGATGCACAATAGTGCAATCTAGACCACCACTATGTGATTGTGGTATATCTTGGTTGTTTTTTCATAGGAGCTAGTGACAAGGACAGTTGGTGAATTTCAGCACTTATTACATAGTGTTTTATATAGAAATGCCAATCTGCCTTCCATACTGTCTTGCAGGTCCTGCATAAAATGTCTTTTCATGTTTATTTCTTCCTCACCAAGCAAGCAAAGTGTGTATTGTACTGTATTTTTTAATCTAGCTTTTCATGAAACCCGATTGATGAGATTCACTAATGTATGACAGAGAAACATTATGAATGCAGCCAAAAAATGGTTTTAGTGGAAACACCACTTATCTTTATTGTAAGAAGAATTCTGTTTTAAGTGAAGAGCTCCAAGTCACCTACTGTACACATTAAAAACTGGACCAGCCCCAAGCAATGACATCCCTAATACAAGTTTGAGTTTTCTTTTAATGCTAAGCTACAGTATGACAAGGAGTTTTAACAATGTATGGGTTTGAGAGATTATGAATGTAAAATATACTCTATCTGCTGAAACGTTATCTTCTAAATAAAAAATTATTAGCAATCCATAAATGTTATTGACAATCTCTAGAGTTTCATTCTCTCTGCAAAGCTCTAAACTTTTATTCCAAGAAATGTTAACATAAAATATTATGAAGTAGAAAAGGTATCCAAAAAAGAAAAATTAACAAATACAAACCAAAACACTGCCAGAAATAATTACAGATCAGAACACAAGTTAAGATTTTTATATGCATTGTTTTTTGCTGTTGCAGCAGGAATGCTTATTAATAAGACCGAGTTAGGTGTTGTTGTGCTTTTCCCAATGAGGCCCATCTCTCTCATCTCTGTGGTCCACAGAGGAGATATTCATGTTTGTGCACTGATTTAGGGATGTTTGTCTTCTTGATAAGGAACAGTTCCCAGAATCTGGATGCAACCAGCTATCATGATAGATGCCCTCTCTTGGAGCCTAGTTGTCTAATGAGACCCTAAGCACATCAGGATTGTGTTCCTAGAGTCAGAGGTCATGGTCAATCATTCCTAAAGTTGACCAACCAATCAGGAACCTTCAGGGTATGGGGACTCCAACTGTCTGGCAAACTCTTGACCAATTACCAACCGTATGTCCTCCAGTTAAAAGGCATTGCACAGAGCTCTGAGATTGTTCCTCCGTTAACTCTCACGCTCCTTCAGACTTGCTTAAGCAACTTGGCTGTCTGACAATTACGTGACTGCCAGTGTTGTTGTCTGAGTGTGGGGATTTGTAACTTTTTACCAAGTGCTGAGCCAGAGAGAGCCCCATTGTATCCGCCTGGTCACCGGAGCAATATGGTTGGACTTTTGTCGACATCTGAATACTTTTATTTACTTGCTCTGACCATGCAGTCACCTCTGTGCACAGACTTCCACTTGTCCAGCACGACGCTAACTAGCAGGTCCCTGGAGAGTAACAATGGTCTACTGCGAAGCTGACAGAAGAGCTGACTCTCCTCCCCACGACTCCGAGCCACACCAGGACTGGTGGGGCATCGAGTCAGAAGACCTCACAATAAGATCTGCTGTCTGTATCCAGGCAGACTGTCATATGTTTTTATATGTACAATCTTATGTATTAATAAATGTATTTTTAAGCCTTTAATAGTGTTCACGTAGTATTGCATTTCCATCATATAAGCATTAAAGTACAAATATTAATGTTAAACCATTTTATTTTTTGAATAAGATACACTATCTAATCAGTATATTAAAAGACTAACAATAAATAAATGCTCTTTATTAATATTACATCTTGTAAAATATATTAAAATATATCAAACTACTTAAATTTAATATTAACCTTGAAGCTGGCATTTTGCAAATCTATCCAAAACAATTTGTATATATGTTTCTATACAGTGACAAATATCGAGAATACTGCCACTTAACCACCAATTAGTCACTCTGATTGGACAACAGAATATGTGGGAGTGGTTGGGCATTTGGGAATATAAGTCCATAAATGTTTAAGGTGAGATGACTTTGTAATATATTTGTTTTAAATTTATCATTCTATATACAATGGTGTTAGTTGTAAGCAACTGTGAGTTAGTTCCCCGCTTCAAGCTGTTTCACAATATAACGTTTTTTTAATACAATATATTATTTAGCTATAATGTATAATATATTTTTTAAATAAATATTTAATACTGTACTGGTTTGTCTAACAACCACCTGCAGCTACGGTACTTAAAAGGATTCCCTGCACCACCAGGCAGTTTTACAAAGTAGTACAGTCCTGCATCAGATTATCTGAGAACAATAAAAATGCTGTGATATAGTGCTGTCTGGCATGCCACGGTGTGGTATTGTGTTTCTTTTTTTCTCTTTTCAGCATGGAATAAACTTTTATTTGGCCAATTAATTTGATTATTAGGGAGTATATGAAGTTATCAGTTTAGGCCAATTTTAGGGATTTTAGCCTGCAGAAAATCTGAAGTATTAGTGCTTGAGGATTTTTATAGTCATGACATGGGTATTGACATGTTATTAAAAGAGTGTTTCCATTAAAGGTGGTGGGAGTTCTGCATAGCACAGTATTCATTTTATAAAGAATGGTAGTTAATTTCCAAGCCTGTACTCAAATAAACATAATATTTTTATTGTTTTGCTCTTCTCTAGTTTGTGCATCGTGTTACAGAATATCATACAAAAAAGTGATATTACAGTCATAAACCTCCCACTCATGTTATTATCCTGGGATTGCTGGGCTACAAAAGGAATAACGGAAAGCAGGAACATTTTGTTTATATAAGTACTAACTTATTAATTATTTATTTGTTAGATCTAAAATGAGTAGTGGATTTGGCATGGTAGCAACATAATAGTGTAATAATAGTTGAAAAAAATAAAAACTGATTGAATGTCAAAGAGTACTTAAGGCAAAATGCAATGGTAGGCAAAAAAAGAAAAGATGACATTACACAGGATTTACACAACATAATTCTTAGTAATAGGGAAAAGCACCGTACTTACAGAACACAATATTTAAACAAACAAATGACTTGGTACTGATATTTGCTGTGACAGCACGATAAGTTTTTTGAGAAAACAAAATGATTACTTATTAATTCATTATGGAACTATGCTTTTATATCAATTATTGTTGTTTTGGTGCATGCATTGTTACCTTGACTTATCAAATTTAATTGCATCTTATATCTCCTCTTGTATTTTTCCATGTTCCTGCATTCAAGAGGAAACTGAAAATGCTGATTGATGTGAATGCAAGTTTTAGCTAATAAAAAATTAGAAGAACTAAACAGGGCCATATTTGTATTAAATATTTTTCATTACTAAAAATTATACAAAGAAACACATGGTACTGCTAAGGAAGATGTAAAACTGCCTTGACTATAAGAAGGTAAATCAAAAACCATAGAGAGAATGCATTTACTAAAGATTATTAAAAAACACAGCTGTTTAGCTATTCTCTGTTCTTTGTGACTGTTTCATTTGAGCTTCTTATTCTTTTTTGGTATAACTGGTATTATTAACTATGAAAGTGTACATTTTCTCTATTCTCCTGAAAGTATATTTTATTTCATTTCAAAATTATATAAAATATTATATATATATAATAATTAATTAGATAAAATTATATTTTATTTCATAATTTATTTGTGAAAATGTGTGGCTTTCTAAATAATTTGCTGCTGTCATTTCTGCTTATCTTTTTTACATGTTATGATAACTACTGGATGAAAATATACTTCAAAGTTGAAAATTCGGAAGAGATGCAGAAAAGAATAGTGAACAATATGCTCTGAAGTCTTTTTGTACTTTCACATTCAGGCATTACTGCCTAAAGCCTAAAACCATATATTCAATAACCTTTTTGCATTTTGTGCGACTATATAGGTAGACTGGGAAACTGTAAAGAAGAACAGAGGATTGCTAGAAAACTCCACTGCTTCCAAACTAATTGGATATGTTAAATAACTGGTACTAAATAACAATAAAATATATAAACAAAATGATAAATGTTCCTTCACATTCTGGCAGTCAATATATTTCTGCTGAGAAGGAGAAATTAAATTAAAATTGTGAATTTGAACTGCTTTTCAGTCAACATGCACTTATGCACTTATCTGCAAGTGTATGAAATTTTAAAGACTTAATAATAAAACAAATTAAATTACAATAATGAGCTGCGTCATTGCAGCAATTAAAATATGTTTAAATATTGTTCCAACTGTAATTCATTTATAATTCAGGATACACTCTGTTGTTAATTCAGGGACTGAGAAGTGTTTTTGTTGGAGTGAAGTAATAGCATGTTTGTTATATTAATGGTAAAGATCATTTTTTGATGCAGTGATAAGTAAAACTCAGGCAAGGAGCAGATCATAGATGATCTAATGGTTCACTTAACACTGACCTATCATTTAAAAGTGTTTTTAAATAATCACTTATTTCACAATTCACTCTGTGTGATGTGTGTGGTTAAATAAAATAAAAAGAATACACAAGATAAAACACAATTACAATATGCAGAGGAGACCGTGGATGTTGGTATTAGGAAAAGCAGAGGGATGAAGAATGGAACCAGTTAAGTAAAGGCTCCTCTAAAGAAGAAAGTTTTGAGTCTGGATTTGAAGTTTAAAGAAGGTGATTTTGATATCCTTGGGCAGAGAGTTCCAGAGCTTGGGGGCATAACAGGAGAAGGCCCTGTCACCCATACAATGTAGACGGGCTTGGGGGACAGTTAGGAGACCAGAATTAGAAGAGCAAAGGTTGCAAGGTGGGGAGTAAGGCGATAATAGCTCAGACAGGTACTGAGGTGCCAAGCCATGCAGAGCCTAATAGGTGAGCATGAGGATTTTAAAGTCCACACGGAATTTAACAGGAAGCCAATGCAAGGACTCCAGGATAGGAGTAATGTGATCACTTGCACTAGACCTGGTCAAGATCCTGGCTGCTGAATTTAGGACATACTACAGTTTGTTCAAAGTAGATTTAGATACCCCAGTGAGTAGAGCATTATAGTAGTCAATTCGAGAGAACAATTCGAGTGTTGATCAGCTTTTCAGCCACAGTTAGTGATAGCATGGGGCGTAGTCTAGCAATATTTCTGAGGTGAAAAAAAGATGTTTTGACAATATGTGCACATGTAGGTCGAATGTTAAGCCAGAATCGAATATCACCCCAAGGTTTTTCAATTTAGACTGAAGCTCAAGAACAGAACCATCTACTGATAGGGTTACAGGACTGGCTTTACGAAGTTGATGGGGGTGCCAATAAGCATGACTTCAGTTTTTTCACAGTTAAGATTAGGGACATTTTGAGTCATCCAAGTTTTTATGTCAGAGATGCATTTTGATAGAATAGAGACAGCCACATCAGTGTCATGTTTAGTATGGATGTATATTTGAGTATCATCAGCATAGAAATGATAGCTGAGGCCATGTGATCTTAAAAGCTGACCAAATGGAAACATGTAAATGCTGAAGAGCAAGGGGCACAGTATTGAGCCCTGAGGAACACCAGACTTAACAAGACCAATTTCAGACCTATACCCATTAAGAGAGACAAAGTGACAGCAATCAGTGAGGTAAGAGCCATTTGAGAGCAGTGTCAGAAACTCTAAACACGAGATGAGAACGTAAGATGTCATAGTCAACAGTGTCAAAAGCAGCACTGAGATCATGAAGGATGCGTATAGAAAGAGAACCAGAATCAGAAGCTATTAGAAGATTGTTAGTGACTTTGATCAGGGCAGTTTCTGTGCTATGGAATTGACAGATGGTGGGGTTCGAAAAGGTTAATTGTCATGAGGTGGTTATGTAACTGAAATGTGACAGCACATTCTAGAATTTATGCAAGAAAGGGTAAGTTAGAGATGGGGCGAAAATTGTTAAGATTGTCGAGAGCCATGTTAGGCTTTTTTAGCACAGGAGTAATGGCAGCAGTTTTGAGGACCGTTGGTACAATGCCAGTGCTCAAGGATTCATTTATAATATTGAGGACAATGGGACAGAGAGAAGAGAAAATGGACTGAAATAAAGTGGTGGGAATGGGATCTAAAATAGATGTGGTGGGTTTCATGTGTGTAACTAGTTTATTGAGGGTTGCTGAGTCAAGAAGAGAGAAACTGGAGAGAAGGGAACCAGAGAAGTTGGATGAGGAGGGAGGAGGTATTTAAATGATATGCGTAGTGGAGAGAATGTGATGCCGGATGTTGTCACATGTGTTGTCACACATTCTTAGAGAACTAAAGTAATCTAAGAATGTGTTGCAAAGTTGCGATGAGGCAGGTACTGTGGTGGGGTAGTTTGGCTTGAGCAGTCTGTTGATGGTGGAGAAAAGATGACTGGTGTTGTTTTGGTGATTTTCAATGATGTGAGAGAAGTAGGTGGATCTAGCAGACTCTATAGTAACCTTATATTCAGGCAAGTAATCTCTCCAAGCCTGATAATGTACATTTAGGCCAGAAAGACGCTATCTACGCTCCTGAGTAAGGCAGTAGCAGGTGGTGAAAGTCTTCAGTTGAGCAATTTCACAATGCAAGTGGAAGTCGCATTTGTAAACTGCAACGTGGAGCGGAAAACGTGAAGCAGATACAAATAAATAATTAGAAACCAGTGTTGCCGAGAAGAAAAATAAATAAATAAATAAATAATAAAAAACTGGTGAGAGGAGCGGCAGCCAAATGCACCAGCATTCCCTCTCGACCGGAGCAGGAAGATCCACAGCTTACTCATCTACAAGATCACAACTGAAGGTATATGAGATATTTCTGGTAAATGTAGATGTGTTGAATTGAATGTATATGCAGCTCCAGGCTGTTGACTCCTTTCATCCAGTAAAGTTGTAGAATTGCAGTATGTTCTTTTCTGAAGGTGCTGTTACAGTATTCTGTCACTTATAACCGTCAGCCACATTCAGACTAAGCCTTATGAACAACTTTCCTGTGTACTAACCCCACACTGGGTTGATATATATCACTAACAGGCATTTGTTAAGGCTTTATAAGCCTTTTATACGTTCTTTACAGCACCTCGTGTAAAGTGTGAACCTATTCATGCTTATTAATGCAAAATCATGTTGCAGTAAACTATTAATAGAAATTAATAAAGCCTTTGTAAACCACACATTAAATGTGCCAATAATGTACACCACATGTTCAAAACAAGATTATTTTAATGACAATAATTGTAACCACTGTATTATATAAAAATATTTTGCAAATACAAGTACAAAAACAGAATTCTTGGACAAAACAACTTTACAGTATGTTAATGAAACATATTTGTATTTTACACAGAAATTAAATTTAACAAATACCCTATATTTTCAACAACAACACTGAGGCATGGTAACAAAGTAAACATTACTATTAATATAGAAAAAAATAGATACAATTAAATTAGAAAGTTGGTTAACAAATATAAAAACTGAAAGAATAGAAAAATCTTCTTACAAGAAAGGTAAGCCATGAAAAATTTACAAAGCTTCAGATTTCCTTTTGTTGCCACCAATGTACAGGTTATTTTTGTACAGATCTCATAAGTGGCATAAAATAAGAAATATTGTGAGAAATAATAACATGATATATTAAAAATGTAAAAGAAATTTAAATGCAGTGAAACTTTCACTTTTGACCTAATTCAACACTTAACAGCAAGTATTCTTCTTCAGAGGAAGCAACTTGCTTCCATTTTCATTTGTTCAATTTTCTATTTTATATCACTATCTATTGCTGCTGAACAGAGCTTTGCAAAATCGAGCAGCTTTCTCCTTCCGGTATGAGACTGTAAAACCTCATTATATTTCTCAGGTGCACTAATTCTGCAACGGCAGCTTTTGAAACAATTGTGTTCCTGTCCACATTCATTGTCTGAAATGCTTTCTTCATCGTGCCCTTTCTTCTGAATAATTTCAGCACCCTCTTGTATCATAGCACAACACTGGAAGGAGCACTTACTGCAACACAAAGTTGGAAGGTGAGGTATTTACTGAGTAGGGTGGAGCAATCTTACACAGAGAAAAATAATTCATAAAGGAATTCTATCTAGTAGGTTTTTGTCATGACTGGTTCTCAGAGGCAACACTGCAACCAAAAACAAATTTTCCTTCTTTCCATAACTTTCACTCATATTCAAAATGATCCTGAAATCATTTATCTTTAAATACTAATGTTTTAATTGAAGGCCGTGTTACAGGCAATGACAGAATAATCCTGTAACAGGGGCAGAAAGTCCCTCTAGAGGACCTAGTTTTTAAATGATTCCCCACATGTCCGGATGGCGCCCGGGCTGGGCACCATCTGAGTTGGATGCTGCATCACTGCCATGGATCCAAGAGGGACTGTAGATATAGCTATTGTTTAGGAGGATTTTACTGGTCTACAGAGATCTGCATGGAATACTAACACACAGAAGACATGATGGATGGATTAATACCCTCATTCATTTATTTCCTTTTTTTAAATTATATTATGTTAGCATGCCCAAAGTGGTTGGGCAACCAATTGACCTTTTTTTTCTCCTTACTAAGGAGTTTTTGGTTCCTCTCCTCCGTTGTCTTCTGGTCTTCTGTTCTGTATTGACAAAATGTATTGTCACTTGCGTTGTTAAGCGCCTTGGGGCAACCGTGTTGTGAAAGGCGCTATATAAATATAAATTGAATTGAATTCGTAATAAAATGACTACTGGTGTTTTGTAATCCACCATAGACGGAAAAAGCACAAATACAGTGAACAAAGTAAAATATAATGGCTAGAAAAAAATAGAAAAGCACATATTAGCCAGCAAAGCCCCTGTCTGTTTTAGTGTTTATGTGTTTCTGTTAGGAGGTTTGGAGCCCAAGATATCTTCAAATAGATGTGGTGTCTTGATGGGGTTAACTGAAATATTGCCATTTCAGTATAAAGATAAAAAGCTGCCACCTCCACATGCTGGTCAATTGTTCAATCATCCTTGCCCAGGGAAATGACACTTACACTACTAGTAAAAAAATATTTAAAGTCATTTACAAAGCAAACTCATGTTTTGCATACAGCAGCCACATTAGTATTTACCTCTCTTACTGCCTCTGTGAACTTCACTCTTCTTCCTTTTCTTCCTAATTCTCTTTTTCTTGTGAGAGGAATCAGAAGAGGATTCAGATGATAGCGAAGAACTTGATGCGTCTTCATCTTCTGATAAAGATGACTTTTTGCGTGAAAAACAACATGTTATTTAAAGATCTTAAAAATATTAAAAGTAATATTATGTAATAAAATGTAAAGACAAATGCTGATTGAAATTCAAATTAAATCTAAATTGTGATGCATTTATTGAAACAGACTTTACAATGCAATTGCACATCATTTACGTATGTCTTACAACTGTATTAAATAGGTATTTTTGGTAAAGGTTTGTCCTCATCAGCTACTGGCATGGTACAGTAATAGTAACCTTATGTACAAGACATAGAAAAAAGGATTACTGACATTCCATCAACTGGTTTCTTAGAAAACATTCAGTGATCAGTTATTTATTCTTTTCTTCTTGCCACTGCAGTTTAAGCTTTAGACTTTCCAGTTGTGCCTTTACCCCTAAATAAATTAGAGAAAGTGATTAAGTGAACATGTTTTCTGAATGAGCAACACCAACACCAACATACTGTATACATGCCACATAAGTATGCTGTTAACCTTTATCAATGGTCCATCGACATGCTTTTAGCTACACCATACAGTATAATTTACTTTGTCTTTTTAAGTTAAGTTAAGCATTGGGATATATCTCTAAAAATGCTTTATAACTTCACATATGTCCAAAAATGTTTTTACTTACTGTCTGCTGAATTGCCAGTGGTGTATTTTCCATCCCCCTTTCTGGCAAACTCATGTTTGCAGGGATTTGATTTCGGTTATTTCTTCTTCCGTGCCTCCATTTTTTAGAGACACATTCTTGAACCTTGACCTTTACCCAGTCTATGAGCGCTGTAATCCCCCGATGCATGTGAATAACGGTTCCATTTGTCAATTAGTAAAACAGTAATTAAGATTTCATTTGTGAAAATTAAATCTTTTTTAACAGTTATTATCTATGTACAGTGCCTTGCGAAAGTATTCGGCCCCCTTGAACTTTTCAACCTTTTGCCACATTTCAGGCTTCAAACATAAAGATATAAATTTTGTATTTTATGTGAAGAATCACCAACAAGTGGGACACAATTGTGAAGTGGAACGAAATCTATTGGATTTTTGAAACTTTTTTAACTAATAAAAAAATGAAAAGTGGGGCGTGCAAAATTATTCGGCCCCCTTGCGTTAATACTTTGTAGAGCCACCTTTTGCTGCGATTACAGCTGCAAGTCGCTTGGGGTATGTCTCTATCAGTTTTGCACATCGAGAGACTGAAATTCTTGCCCATTCTTCCTTGCAAAACAGCTCGAGCTCAGTGAGGTTGGATGGAGAGCGTTTGTGAACAGCAGTTTTCAGCTCTTTCCACAGATTCTCGATTGGATTCAGGTCTGGACTTTGACTTGGCCATTCAAACACCTGGATACGTTTATTTGTGAACCATTCCTTTGTAGATTTTGCTGTATGTTTGGGATCATTGTCTTGTTGGAAGATAAATCACCGTCCCAGTTTCAGGTCTTTTGCAGACTCCAACAGGTTTTCATCCAGAATGGTCCTGTATTTGGCTGCATCCATCTTCCCCTCAATTTTAACCATCTTCCCTGTCCCTGCTGAACAAAAGCAGGCCCAAACCATGATGCTGCCACCACCATGTTTGACAGTGGGGATGGTGTGTTGAGGGTGATGAGCTGTGTTGCTTTTACGCCAAACATATCGTTTTGCATTGTGGCCAAAAAGTTCGATTTTGGTTTCATCTGACCAGAGCACCTTCTTCCACATGTTTGGGGTGTCTCCCAGGTGGCTTGTGGCAAACTTTAGACGAGACTTTTTATGGATATCTTTGAGAAATGGCTTTCTTCTTGCCACTCTTCCATAAAGGCCAGATTTGTGCAGTGTAAGACTGATTGTTGTCCTATGGACAGACTCTCCCACCTCAGCTGTAGTTCTCTGCAGTTCATCCAGAGTGATCATGGGCCTCTTGGCTGCATCTCTGATCAGTCTTCTCCTTGTCTGAGCTGAAAGTTTAGAGGGACGGCCAGGTCTTGGTAGATTTGCAGTGGTCTGATACTCCTTCCATTTCAAGATGATCGCTTGCACAGTGCTCCTTGGGATGTTTGAAGCTTGGGAAATCTTTTTGTATCCAAATCCGGCTTTAAACTTCTCCACAACAGTATTACGGACCTGCCTGGTGTGTTCCTTGGTCTTCATGATGCACTCTGCGCTTTCAACAGAACCTTGAGACTATCACAGAGCAGGTGCATTTATACAGAGACTTGATTACACACAGGTGGATTCTATTTATCACCATCAGTCATTTAGGACAACATTGGATCATTCAGAGATCCTCGCTGAACTTCTGGAGTGAGTTTGCTGCACTGAAAGTAAAGGGGCCGAATAATTTTGCACACCCCACTTTTCATTTTTTTATTAGTTAAAAAAGTTTCAAAAATCCAATAGATTTCGTTCCACTTCACAATTGTGTCCCACTTGTTGGTGATTCTTCCCACTTGTTGGTGATTCTACATAAAATAAAAAATTTATATCTTTATGTTTGAAGCCTGAAATGTGGCAAAAGGTTGAAAAGTTCAAGGGGGCCGAATACTTTCGCAAGGCACTGTATACTATTGTCGCAGCAAGGCTTATTAATAATATAGGAATTAAGTTTACTGCTCCCTTGCCAGTGTCTCTCTCCCTCATCTTACTGGTGCTGGACACAGAGAGAGAGGCCATTGCATTTTGTTCAGATTTAAGGTGTTTTTCTAGCTGATAGAGTTTCCTGATAAGGAACAATTCCCAAGGCTGAGATTCTCCACCCACCCTAATAAATGATCATCTCTGACGCCTTACTGTCTGGGAGATTCCTTGGGAGAGTCTCATCCCAGATTGTTTACAACCCTAATGTCAGAGAACATTGTTACTCATCCTCCACCTTGATCAGCCAATCAGGAACTGGTAGGGGCAGGGTAACACAATGTGGGTCTCAAATGCCCGCAAAACTTTCAACCAATGAATGACTGGAGTTCCTCCAGATAAAACAGGCAGCACAAGGCCCAGAAGGTGGCCCCTCCAGGATGTTCTCAGACTCAGCTCGGACAATCACGTGACGGCCAGTGTATCCGAGTGCCAGGACTTTACTTTGTTCTAAGAGTTGAGAATGGAGGTCGCCCACGTGTCACCAAAGGATCTGACCGAGGTTAGCCCAGCAGCAAGCCTTGTGAACTGCCGGTACCCCACCATGAACGCTCGCCTGATCAACGAGTGAACTACGGTTGGAACTGTCGACAGCTGAATCTCAGGATTCAGGACTATCGCTACATCAGGAACGAACCGGTCTTCTTCCCGTCTAAAGAGTGTGACTTGCTTGGACCCGCAGTCACTTTTCATGTGCACAATCTCTGCTAGTTAAGCCAGGACTGACTAGCCGGTCTTCAGAGAGCCCACTGCCAGTGCGCCACAGCAGATATCTCTCCCTCCTTCTCCCATACCTCACGCCTGACCAGCACTGCCTGGCACCGGGCCTGCCGCTGTTCCTTTGTGTCCGCGGGAGATCTGAATTCACACAGATTGGATGAGTATTCAATATTCTGCATTGCAGCTCGAGAATTTAATTGTTACTTCAACCTGAGTTGATATCAATTTAATTCCTATGAGTGATGTACTTGCTTGCGAGCATCTAGTGTAGAAGTTGTAATCAAAGCTCATTAACGAAACGGTATAAATAAATCGTATACTAAATGTATGTCTCTCTTGGTTTGTAACTCTTCGTTATTGAATATATACCTTTTGTATTCTGCTAACCCTCACTCTTAAGATCTGTTATGTTTATATGCACATTTTATATATTAATAAATGTATTCTCGTGTATTAGTATCCGTGTGTGTGCGTTGCTGAGTTATCCCACAAGGTCGGTTTTCTAATAGCCATCAAATAATCATTTTGTGACTTACTGCTACAATTAATAATTGTCCCAGTAAATGCACAAAAACTCTACACTATATTAATGAACATTACAGGTGTAATTAAAATTTTAATTGTAATATGGATGGATGGAATGATATTTTACCAGTTGTGCAGTTGTACACAGGACTTTTATCATTGTGGGAATTTCACGCATCTTCTGTGATATATTGACCATGTGAAGATTTGAACCACGAAAGGTCAGATTTTGGAATTCTTTAACAATCCTCTGTCAATACAGGTTTTGATGTGGGTTTTTCACTTGTAGAACCCTGAAAAAGCTATTAACCGTAACTATAATTGTTAGATCAATAACATAAGCACTAATATAGGTGTAAGAAAATAAGTGTGAAACATGTTTTTTATCCTCTTGCATACATCTCGTTTATTGTATTAGTATGCAATGTGTTTTTAACTTGTTGGTGTTTTATTCATGGTTTCTCTGTATTTTTTTCTTTTAGGCAATATGACATCTTGCAGATGAAATTATTTAAATCATTTTGGCAGCCCAAGAAGAAAAAAACTTTGAATTTGATATAGCTTCAATGAAGACAAATTTTAAAAAGCAAAATTAAGTGCCAACTTTGCCAACACAATAGGCATTTGAAGGACAGGAGGATGAAACTGATATATTTTATATACCTAGTAAGTGCAGTAGTACCTTTACTCGTTGAGTTTTGACTTTGTTATATTAATTTAATGACATTGAAAAATAATGTATTGGTTTATATATTTTAATGTTACGTTCTAACTTAAATGTTAAAGTTAAGTTGTTTATTTATCCTCCCTTTTTGCTATCAAGGGTTTGTCAGTGTTCACAGCACCGTGGAAGAACCTGTGTGGAATCAGAGACATGGATCTTTGTTCACAAAATCGAAACTCTCACTATTTCAGTGAATGAAATGTTTACACAAGTAAGTTTCACAGAAACTGATGAAATGATCACAGCAAATGGCGTCAAAGATTTCGTAAACTGTCTTTTATCCAGTAATATTTATGTTTTTTGCCATCCTTCTAAAAGTCATGTGTAAATCAAGGGGTAGGACAATTAAAGTGTTAAATATTTGCCAATTAAATCTGAAACCTATTCCCCAAAACTAAAAAGAAAACAGCTTAAATCAACAAATATATTGTTTGAACCTTCAGTTACTAAACATTCTCTCACTGACTCTTGAATTAGATTTGCCCAAGGATTGCATCTTCATCAAATAGACATGATTCAGGATAGCATAGATCTGAGCAGCAGCCCCTTGTCAAAAATGGCCAAGGAGTTCCGGGGTGTCTGTGTGAAAGCTATCCGGAGGTACCGCAGATGTACCCGGGTTTGCGGAAGGGAGTTTGTAGTAATTTATAAGAGCAATTTCATACACAAAAGAAAGGTACATTCTGTATGTGATATTTATGGCATTCCATAATTGTTTCATTATCTTTTAGCTTTCTCTTTGTATTCTGATGATGGAAAAATATATTTGCAGACAATTGGGACACTATTAAGACAAAACTATAAAGTTCTTAAATGACTAACAATAATATGACATATTTCTAGAGAACAGATTTTGCAATAATACAAAAACACACCTTACTGATTTATACAATAGAATCACTAGAATGATTCTTTAACAAAATGAAGGTAGAAATGTAGAACAAATCTCCACTTTTGTTATATGTTCTTGTTATATCATAGGTACTGTATTTGATAATGTTTAAAGTTACCTGTTTCCTTTTTCTCTTTTCTGTCAGTATCAAAGCAGAAGGGTTTCTGCAACATGGCAAAGGAAAAAATGAGTTTTTAGAATAGTGGGGATGAAGGTTGGAAGAAAAGAAGCCAGTCCTGCATCTAGTGGAGAAAGGTCATGAAGACATCTGATACCCCTCATTGTTCATTACGTTCGACCACAAACTAGCATAATCACATATGAGTGGCAAACACACAGGGGAATACTAGGCAGTCTTGGTTACAACCATTTTACTGTCAATCACAGAAAAACCTTTGTGAATCCTTGCACAGGTGCAACAACACAACATATTGAGAGAGCATGGCGTATGTACAAGGAACATGTGTGGAGACTGAGAGGAAATAGGACAGAGAGGCTGTTATAGGAGCACTTGGATTTGATAGAATGGACACATTGGCTTGGAAATAAATTTTGAAATAGACCACTGGGTAGATTATTTCATGATTTGAAGAAATAATACCATAGTCATTAACTATCCCTACAAATATGTCACTCATTATGCCAAACTCGATTCTGCTGTGCAGTCTTTGCTACTGATCATTTTGTGTAGTCACAAAGCGATGATATGCATATACTTTATTTTATTTACACCCAAAGAAGGCTCAATAGCCAAAGTGTGTGTTTCTCTTTCCTCTACTTTTCAGCATGGAATAAACCTTTGCCTGTTCCTGCTTGATTTTATGTATTTACTATTTTTTCTATAGTAGACATTACTTTACTTCCATGCCTCAAAGTCAAACTAAATTTCATTTCTAACTGTATAAAACATATATTGTTTCGTTAAGATACTGTAAAGATACTTTGTCCAAGATTTCTGTTTTTGTATTTACAAAATATTTTTATAAGTAATACATTGGTTACAATTATTGTCATTAAAAGAATCTTGTTTTGAAAATGTGATCTGTTTTATTGGCACATTTAATGTGTGGTTTGCAAAGGCTTTATTAATGTCTATTAATAGTTTACTGCAGCATGATTTTGTATTAGTAAGCATGAATAAGTTCACACTTTACATGAGGTGCTGCAAAGAATGTATAAAAGGCTAATAAAGCCTTTACAAATGCCTGTTATTAATTTAGATCAACCCAATATAGGGTTAGTAAATAGGAAGGTTGTTCATAAGCTTTAGTCTGAATGTGGTTGATGGATATAAGTTGCAGAATACTGTAACAGCACATTCATAAAAGAACATACTGTAACACTGCTCTGAAGAGGTGAAAAGGATCCGATGCAGATGCAGGAGTCGATGGGAGGTAAGTAAGCGAACAGAGCAAAACCAGGAGCTGAGTCGTAGTCCGAAGGCGTAAGGTAGGTCGAGATCCGGTAAAGGCGCTGGTGGCGAACAATCCAAAATGTGAGACAGAATCGTGGTCGACATGAGAGCGGCAGGGTCAAATCCGAAACAGACACAGATAGCAAACGATCCAAGGGGCGAGACGAGATCCGAAGTCCGAAGGCAAAAGGTGTAGACAGATTTCCAGGAAGGCAAAAGGGTAAGAAACGCTAGGCAGAGCAACAAGAAGTGAACTCAATACCGAGCACAGGCAAGTAGGTTAGAATAGTATAAATAACCCGGCGTGCCGCACGGTAGAGCAATTGCAGGTGTGTTAACCCGTGCGGCGGCGCTTGTTAATAGTAACCCGCTGCTGGTGCTGATTAGCTCGCTCACGCGTTGATCTCTGCTGGCTGGTGGTCGTGACACATACTGCAATTCTACCACTGTCCAGAATGAAAGGAGGCAACAGCCTGGAGCTGCATACATACTCTCTTCAAGACGTTTCCCATAAATATCTAGTATACCTTCAATTGTGATCCTGTAGTTGAGTAAGCTGTGGATCTCTTCAAAAGGTGTTCTATAAAGCACTTTGGTACACCAGAGACAGCTTGTGTTGCTCTTCCAAAGATCAGAGAATTCATGTTTAACAAAACAAAAATTGACATCTGTTAATGTGCTGTTCACTCTCTATAAAGTATGAGCGTATCTTAGATCTGTTTTAAGAAAACATTTACAAAACATGTTTAAGACCATTTTTTTCTCATTCTGGTGCTGAGAAATTAGTTCATGCTTTTATCTCCTTAAGGTTAGATGTCTGCAGTGCTTTGTGTTGCTGATTGCTGACCAAGTCTAAAATTTCCAAACATATATCTCCTGTGCTGAAAAACCTGGACTCATAGATAGATACTTTATTAATCCTGTGAGGGAAATTGCAGTGCAACAGCAGCCAGGCACAATCAACACAGCACAGTACAATGTAATAATACAGAATATACAAAAATAAAACAGAATGTACAGTACAGTGCACAAAGAAGCTGTATTACACAGTACATATATTGCACAGTCCACAAGCATATTGCACAAGTGTAGATATATATTACACAATTATAGATTGCAAATCCACTTCCATATATTGCACACCTGTATACATTGCATAAAGGATATAATTTAAAATTCTCTTGTTGAACCTAATATATTGCATGAGTCTGTGTACCTTCAGGTTTTACTCTATCCCCACATGATTAAGGTCAGTCACCTCACCTCGTTCCAAGGACTTCATATTGTACATTAGGGGACCAAGCTTTTTCACTAGTAGTCCCTCATCTTTGAGCTACTCTTCCCGATGATGTTAATGATGCAGATTCTGATGTTATTTTAAAATCTCACCTTAAAACTTATAATGGCCTTCTGATGTTTTTGATGGCCTTCCATTTTTAAACTGTCTTTCTTTTAATTTAATTTCTTAATTATATCTTGTTTTATTATGTATTCTGTGTACTGTATTGTTTTTATTGTATAATTTATGTAAAGTGTTTTGAGAATGCCCTGTATTTAAAGCTGAAAAACATGTGTAAGCAAAAGAGAAAAATATCATTTTGAATGTATACCAGAAGTATACTGTATTCGTTTAAGGTCCTTTTTAAATATATATACATGTATTAAATAAATAAAAAATTAACAGGTACTCAAGCTAACGATGTATTTTTGCCTGATATAGAATGAACAGTTGAAAATTCTTTAATGTCTTTCCTGATTTGTATTTGTTAATTAAAAATTGTACCCTTTCACAATCTGGTAAAATGTTAATTTCTTGTTTTCACTAGTTCAAATGTTTTAAAAAATAATATTGAAGTTATTCTAACACTTTCCTAGTCTTTTTCTATTATATATATTTTCAACCATTTTAATGCAAATGATAAAATTATCTTGGCACAATTTACAGCTCAGCATATCATTGCTGACATATTGCCAGCTGTGAATTATTATTTAACACATTAGATAGCTCAGAGGATAACCTTTCTCTACAACCTTATTTTCCCTTTGACCTTCCATAGGACCTGAAATATGGATGTTTCCATATAGTCTAAAAAATTAGACAATTTATCGATCTACGCTTTGGTGGGTTATTTGATCATATTCTCACCAAATGTCTGTGCATTGCCTCCCTTCATCATGTAGCTTGATTTGACATATTTCTTTACTGTGCTTCTTTTCCTCAGCTCCTTTTCTCATAAGTATTCCCTTTTGGAGAATGATGTGCGTTCACCATTTGCAACTACATGATTTTAATTTTAAACTGTTACAACATAGTTTGCAACACAAGTAAAAGGAAACTTGTAATGTTTCTTTACAGTAGGGCTGAAACAGTTTATCAATCTACTCTTTGGTGGGATCATTTGAAAATTTGGATATCTGTTTGTATGTAAAAATTCCAAAATGACTTTAAAGAGACTTTAAAGAGATTGTATGTCAAAATATTGCACATAACAGTTATTTGATCATATCCTCTCAGATGCATTGCTTCCCTTCATAATGATGATAAATGATAAATCTTACCATTGTTTTTTTTTATTCATTCTTTTTTTAGCATTTCTATTATGAGACACATTGGTCTTATGTTATAGAGAATCTAAACTGTTTACTAAATGGTTATCAATGTTCTTTACTTGGTTACCTGTTTGTATTAATGGTGTTTTCATGAAAGACCTGTGGGAGGTTAAACTGGGCAGATGTGGGAGTGTTAATGAGATTAGAGGCGATGGGTAAGGAGATGTGCTAGTAATGATTTACTTGCTGCATTGTGATTTCCTTCACTGTCCTATTAAATGTCTAACTTTTTTTCAGATTATCTAAACCTGAGCAGCTCATGGTTCCAAATAATAAGACCAGTAAAATAGAAAAAATCACATTAATACTATAAGCTTTCCAAGTGTTCTAAGTATCTTACATTGACTTTTACACATTACTCGTGTAGATAAAATATAACTTTTTAATCTCCTTATAATGAAGTCTGTGAAATTCTGTGAGAAGATTGTGAATTATCTAATCATATATTTGTTTTTAATCCCTGCAGAGTATTATTGATTTTACACAAATTATATGCACATGATAATGAGGCTATAAACAAGTCACAGAAAAGGGCGCTCTCACACCTAAGACATGCATCATATTTTGTTTTCAAAAAGATTTCTTCTTCATCTGTAAGGACATAAGATGCATACCATTAGAATGAATGGAATCAATTTATTTTACCATATCCAATGTGACCTATTGGATTTCTTTGATATTTTCATTTTAAACATGCAGAACTGTGTTTGTCCCCTTTACTCTGGTGAGGACTTAGATGTAAATGCACACAATTTAATTGCTTTACTTAAAATAGTGTTACAAATTAAGTGTTACAAAAATAGTGAATATCAGAAATAGGCCCAGTGGATTGATCAATATGTAAGTAAATAATCATAACCTCCAACTTGTAAAGATTTTGCCAACAGTATACCCAAATGGTTGGTATAATCGGAGGCACCTGAGTTTTTTGTTCTCTGGCACAGACAGTAACAATTCAGGCAAACTGGATTGAACAAATATTTATTAATAATGACAATACACACACTACACAACACATAACATAAACATATAACATACAAGTTACACTATGTACAAACTTACAGACAAGGTGTCCCAGAAGCCTATTTCTTGACCACCCAGAAAAAAAACAGATTGCTAACAAGTACTCAAAATCTTACATAACAGCTACAAAGGCCACAATAAGATAAAGTTGCCTTCTAAAACAAAATAAAATATGACATACAGTTAAATCCCTCTCTCTGCAAAGTCAGATGCTATTAGAGGAATTGGAAACCCATCTCCCTATTTTAAAAATGTACTCGCTAACTAGGAGAGGCCACTTTAAACTGAGGAATTCCTTAGACAGGAAATCAGAATTTCGTAAAACCAACAAAATGGCAAGCTTTCTTAACAAGGTTCAAATATATAACATGTATCTGATCTTTCTGGATGATTTGGACAAGGACCTCTCACCTTCTGTCAACCTGTCTCTTCCTGTGCCCTCATCTGTCTCCTCTGTACCTGCTTGTTATTAAGCTGTGCTCCTAGACTGTTGACACTCTTAATGATTTACCAAGAACTACATTAACAAAGGTGAACCAGCATAAACTTTATGATTGCTTTGATCACTTAATCTCACACCCCTACATCTCAGCAAACATCTCCTTGCCTTGAAGCTCCAGAGAACTAAAAATGTTGACAATAGCTAGGTGTTACCCATTATATCTACATTCTAACATGTTAGTTGTCCAAGCGCATGTCTCTGGCATGTCATACATTTTCATTTCATCCACATGTAGACATTCCAGATGTATGTGTAACTAACAGTTTCTGCACAGAACAACATCCCGAATACTGTTCATTTAACCCTGTGACAAAGCAAAAGTATATCAGTATTCCAGCTGTAAATGATAACTGATTTTAACAAATACACTAGAAAATTCCTGTATACTTTATAAGCCTTAAAATCAAATGTAGTCCTATTCTAATGTATAAATTAATAAGTAGCAAAGATACTCCACTGTGTACAGCCTACTTATTTCATATTGTACTGTTCTGTCAGCTTGTATGAGTGCAGAGAATTACATTTGACAGTTGAAGGTATAGTAGTGACATTAATGTGTTATACTGAACATCACCAAGTCTTAAATAAAAAAGTTTAAGTATGGAGCCAAAACAAATGTCTCCAACATAATGAGTATTTTACTCATAAGGTGCTGCAGTTCATTGGACCAAGAAACCCAACAGTATGAAGCTCAGGGGTATTCATTATGAGATAAAAATGTCCTACAGGAGCTGAATCTGTTTTGACAAGAATATCAGAGGTTGCAGATAACGTTAGTAACATTCTATTTGAAAACATTCTAGATGGATGCATTAAGATGAAATAGTTGTTACTCTCTGTTATTTGAAAAGAAAACTTTGACCTTTATTGCATTATTGTGTTTGCTGTCACAGCTGACTGCTCATTAAGTTAGAATGGCACTGCTAAACAGCAGAGTGCAGTGCTCCTGAGATTGGATAAATTAAGTAGTACAATACTGTACTTCTTTGCTGACCTGGCAAAACATTCAAACTCCACACTCACTATAGCTCCAAATATTGAATCAGTTTGCCTTGTCACTTTTCACATAATAATGTGTCTGCTAAGGGCTGAGGTAAACCAATTGCATTCTTCTTTGTTGACAGACGTAAAAGACTTATGTATGGGCATTTGAAATTTCAGGACAACACAATAAAATGTCTGATCTAATTTTTTTAAACATGGGAACTTAATAAGTCTTATAACTAAAGATAGCAAGGGTTCTAATTGCAAGGGTGTTTCAATAAATAAGGACAATCACAGTGTGGTTAAAATGTAAGTAACCCCCTTAAGATTTTATGGTTAACATAGTAAGACTTCTTTGACCTTCACTTAACCTACACTTGACCTTCATCAAGTCCTAATAATAGATAAAACTAACCTGATTTTAAAAATAAAATGCCAGAATATAATTTCTGTATTTATATAAGAAATCAGCCAGCATTTGATATCTTTGAGTGAAAAGTAAATACATCTTTACTTCCACAATCTTAATTAAGTATTAGTTCCTGACCTGGGATGCTGTTTGTGTGGAGTTTATATGTTACTTGTGGAATATCTTGTGGATTTTAGCTGGGCGCTCAGTTTCCTCCCACAGTCCAAAGACATACTGATCTTCTGGGAAAATATAGTCCTGGTGTCAACGTGTTGTTGTCTATGTCAGCCCTGTATCCCTCCTTGCACCTGCTGCAGCCTCCCCCACGACCCAGTATTGGATAAAGCAGTTAGAAAATAGATAATATCAAGTACTGCAAAGGATTCTGTAATTATTAAGAAAAAAGTAAATGAGTTCTCATGAAATACCTACATACTGAAGTAACTTATATTACATATGAAAAATAAGAATCTTGATAAATGCTCCAATAGACTGGTACTTTAACTGAATAAATGTAAATTATATAGAGAGTTATTTAAATGTACTGACAGCTTGAACTTCATAGTGTGTAAGATATCAGTTTTCCCTGAAGACTGGTAAACGTAATTGGTTTACAGAAGTGTAACTATGTAATTAGTTAAGTTTTAATTAACATTATTAGAAAGCAGTCTTATTTTACAGCTTTTAAGGAACTGAATTCTTCTGACAAAAAATTATACTTTCTAATACTTGGGTATTGCTAAGAGATTGCATGTGTAATTGTATTTGAATAGTTTTCTGGAAGGGAAACTTTTACTTTTACCAACTTATTTTAGGGAGTACTTTTACTCAAGTAACATTTAAATACTTCAGACAGCCCTGGTTCTACAATATGAAAATATTTTAATATTTGTTCCCAAAATACTGTATAAATAATGAAAAAAGGCCTTAGCAAACAAAACTTATATAGATAGCATTATATACTGTATTACATAAGTCCATATGTAGCCATTGTAACTGCAAAACAAAGAATATATATTTCAGACATTAACCTTAACCTAAATCACCTTTCATCTTACTATGCAGATTATGCTTTCACAATTGTTTCTTTCAGTAGCCTAATTATTTTCTGGCTGAAAACATACCTTTTTACAGTTTATATGGTTAGAATGTAAGCAATTTACTACTTTTCTCAAAAACCATTTATTTTAGCAGAAGAAGAATTTCAGTCCCTTATGTCATGGTCATAGTCCATTCTCCTGGGCAACAAAGTAACAAATGACTAAAGCACCAGCCTGTGAGGGTTCAATGAACTGTTGTTGTCCTAATACTTCACCCTATCCAGCACAGAAATCTCAGCATTCATCATCCATAGCCTATATGAGCCTGCTGCTGCCTGCTATGACATTGACATCTGAAGTCCTTTGTGACTCCTGTATCACACTTACTTAAATGGGCTATTGTGGATTACAATAACAATTCACTCTTTTTCTTTATACTTCTCACAGGCTATCTTGCAAAGCATTAAAAACATAATTCTCTGATGACCCATTAAGCAAAGCAAAGCAAAGACCCAAGCTTGGTTTTCAAAATCAATCCTGAGATGGACAGGATTGAAAGGGACAATTTGGTAAACCTGTTGTACTCTTGCTGAAGAATTCCACAGAGGTTTGACTATACTCTTGAGGTCAGCTTCAATGGCAACAACCTTGCAGCATTTCTTTTGCAAAAATGCATACCTTTAGAGTACATGCTAAATCTTGGCAGAACCTTTTTACAAATTGTTATTTTTTCATATTTCAAAGGAAAAACTTACTAAACTATAATTATTTTGAAGATGGATTAACATCTTAGTCAATTCTTTAGGTCATTAAGGTTATGTGGATATTGGGTTGTTTCTGAAAAGTTGTATCTGTTATGTGTGTCAGTTTCATGTTAATATATGCAGTAGGTGCGTCTTGTAACATGTAAGTGTGTCTCACTGGTGAAAGTAAGCAATGTTACACTGTTGAGCTCTAAAAAGGTAAAACAGCTGTGTAAAGCTTTGTTGTGGGAAATTCTTCATCAGAGGAGCAGGTAACAGTCTTGTGCAGATTCAGTTTTATTGAGCTCAATAAGTCCGACAACACGAGCTGGATCTGCCCCACAGAACAGAACAGACCGCAAGTGTTTCCCAGCTCTTAGATACAGTCAGAAGAAAGTTTGTTTCACAATCTGAGTGCTTGTCCTGTTCTTTGATATGTAATTACTTCTTGTCCTACTCTGTCTTGCTCTAGGTTCTGTCCTTTGATATGCAGCAGATATTGGTCTGCTTTATCCTGTTTGTGGGTGTTGTTTCTGTCTTTTATTGTGTAGCGTTAAGCCACTGGGGCTGCTAAAGCAAGTCAGCTTTATGGCATGACTTAGTGTAACATTTGTTTTGAGGCTAAATTAACAGACCACATTAACATCTCTCACAATGTGCTTAAGTGGTGATACTGTGATGCTGCATAAGTGAGATATATACATGTCCTTCTTCAGCTTTTAACTTTGACTTTATATAGTGTTTGTTAAATGGTTGCAATTACATATTTTTTTCTAAAGATGGCACCGACAAGGATCCCATCCGTTTTTGTCATTTTCTCTACTTTATGCTGTCTTTTACACTGTTAACTGTACATAATGCTTGCTCGATGATCAGCTATGACCAAAAAAAGCTAATGGACATAAGACCAACTATCAGCTCAACGAGGTCTGCACCGAATATGATGATGGATTATCTGGACTACAGAGTTCCAATTGTTTCTGTTCCCGAAAGCAAGCGGCGGCGCAGGAAGAGAGGTAAGTGGGCAGGTGTCTTGGTTAGACTGAGACAACGCTGGAATCGCCTCCCACTTCCGAGCATACTCCTCGCTAATGTTCAATAACTTGACAACAAGCTGGAAGAAATGAGAGCAAGGCTTGTTTTCCAACAGGACATTAAGAACTGCAACATGCTAGCATTTACTGAAACTTGGCTCGACCCATCCACCCCGGACACCACTATTCTACTGGGAGGTTTTTCTGTGCACCATCAGGACAGAACAATGGACTCAAAGGCAGAGGGGTATGTTTCATGGTTAATAACCTGGTGTACAGACATGGAGACTATTTCATTGTCATGCACTCCACATCTTGAACATCTGACAATTAAATGTTGCCCCTTCTATCTACCGAGGGAGTTTACACTGGTAGTCCTCACAGTAGTGTATATTCAACCACAGGCTAACATCACAAAAGCACTGGAGGAACTGCACGAACACTTAAACAGACATGAAAACTCATACCCTGAGGGCACATTCATCACAGTGGGGGATATCAATGATTGGACAATGTTTACACTCCCTCTGGGATGGCTAGAAAGCCCTCCCCTGACCTCCTTTTGGCAAATCCGATCACACCTCCATCCTGCTACTCCCTGCCTATAGGCAGAAACTCAAGCAAGAGGAACCGGTGACAAGGATCATTCAGCGCTGGTTTGAGCAATCGGACTCTATTATAAGTCACTGCTTTGCCACCACTGACTGGCGGATTTTTCATGAAGCTGCTGGGAATGACATTAACCTGTACGTGGACTATGCTACTGGCTACATCAACAAATGCATAGAAGATGTTGTCCCCAGGATTACTGTTCACACATACCCAAATTAAAAACCGTGGGTAAATGGCAAAGTACGTGCTTAACTCAGAGCGAGAACATCCACCTTCAACTCTGGAGACAAGGACATGTACAGAAAATCCAGATCTGATATCAGAAAAGCCATCAAAAAAGCCAAATTTAACTATAGAGTGAAACTGGAATCACAATTTTATGATGACTGGGACTATGTGAATATGTGGCATGGAATCCAGACCATCATAGATTACAAAGCAAAACACAACTACACAACACACACTGCTTTTCCCCCTGATGAACTAAATTCATTTTATGCACGGTTCAAAGTCCATAACATGGAACCAGGTAAGGAAATCCCAGTAAACCAGGGGGAACACCCACTATCTGTCTCCAGAGCTGACGTGTACAAAGTCTTTAAAAAGACGAATCCACGCAAAGCTCCTGGACCCGATGCTATCCCTGGTTGTGTCCTGAAGGCCTGCGCAGATCAACTGGCAGACATCTTCACGGACATATTTAATCTCTCTCTCACTCAATGCGCAGTCACCTCTTGCTTCAAGAAAACCACCATTGTTCTGATCCCCAAGAAAACCGGAGTTAGCTGTCTGAATGATTACCGCCCCGTTGCACTCACATCTATCATCGTGAAATGCTTTGAGCAGCTATCAAAACACATATCACCTCTTTACTGCCCAACACCTTGGACCCAATGCAATTTGCATATAAACAGAATAGATGAACTGACAACGCCACTGCCACTGCTTTACACACTACCCTTTCACACCTAGATAAGAAAGGAACATATGTAAGAATACTGTTTGCTGATTACAGTTCAGCATTCAACACCATTGTACCCTCAAGGCTTATCACCAAGCTCCGGGACCTAGGGCTAAGCTCCCCTCTATGCAATTGGACTTTCTGACTGCAAGTGGTGAGAGTAGGCACAAGTACATCCTCCACCCTGACTCTGAACATTGGCGCCCCCCAAGGCTATGTGCTTAGCCCTCTCCTCTACTCCTTATTCACCCACAACTACATCGTCAGGAACAAAACAAGGACCAGGACCAGGACAACAACCTTTCTCTGAACACCTGCAAAACTAAGGAGTTGATTACCTTGTAGCCAAGACAGCACGGCAGCACCTAGTCTTTCTCTGCAGACTAAAGAAGTTTGGCATGCCGTCACACATCCTTTCCAACTTCTACAGGTGCACCACTGAAAGCATCCTAAACCGGCTGCTTCACTGCCTGGTATGGTAACTGCTCCGCCCGAGAGCACAAGGTACTCCAGAGGGTGGTGAAACTGGCTCAAAACACTAACGTCTGCATGCTACTGAACATCGAGGATATTTACTCTGCTAGATGCCTCAAGAAGGCCAGGTCTATCCTCAGGGACCCCAGTCACCATAACCACAACTTGTCTCTCTACTACCATCTAGAAAACAATACAGAAGTATACAGACCAAGACCACCAATTTTCGTAACAGCTTCTTCCACTAGGCAGTAAGACTGCTAAGCAGCCAACCACAGCAGATGCCTGCATTTACCCAAATGGCCACTGGCAAATAGGCAACCCGTTGAACTGATAGGTTGCACCGGTGCCCTCCTGTCACTTTGCACTTTCTGGACAAATATGAACATCGCTTAATACCTCCTATCCTTGTGTTATGTTTGTAAAATCTGTAACTGTATTGTAAATTTTATAATTTATTGTATCGTAATCCTAACCTTATACCTATAAATGTCTGTCCTTCTACTCTTCTGTCCCTCTTAATGAGCTTGCGAATACTGCTGTATGCTGTACTGTTCATGCATTGATAAATAAACCTTGATTGACTGATTGATTGATATATAATAATTAGAATTTTTGTAGATCGTTTTCCCCTCCCAGAATTGTGAAATTTAAGCAACTGATTAATATTAATTCCTGAATATTCCTATGAATAATATTACCACATTCACATTATATCCTGATAACTTGCAGCCCTAATGTGGAACAAGGATGACGACACATGCTCAAAGAGCATGACAGATGCACCAAAATTTTATACAGCATTCAAAATGTGGTTAAACTAATCTGATTTATGTTCTGCATTTTACAATTAAAATCAAAGGCCAAGAATGGAATACTAAGATATGTTGAAGATATAGGGACACTGAAGACTTAATCAAGGTTTATTGTTGTGATAGAATTGTATAATGTGTATCAAATTGGCAAACGCTTTTAAGTTGAATGGTTTATTCTAATCATTTACTTTTCCTATGATCTTACCATTTTTGGCTTTTTTATAACTTCCACAAATTGTGTGAAGGGATATGCTGTTCATTTTACATACAGTCAACACCTTAATTCCTTTTTGGAGATTTATTTTTCATGATAAGAGTCTCCAAAATGTTGTAATTCAAAATATATATTCTTACTACTTTCATGCAGGACATATAAAAAAAATAAAAGGCCTTTTATTTAGGTTCAGAATCCTGTTAGTGCTGACAAAGTAACCACAGTATTTTTACTTAAATTTCAGCACAAATTTTGGATTTATAGGAAAGAACCACAACAACAAGAAAAAAAATAGATTCAGAAGAAAAGGTACTTTTTCATAAAGCTATAGGGATATACAGAACAAAGTGTTTTTTAGAGGGAATTATTAAGATGCTAATATCAAGATGACAGAGGTGGATTAAATGACCTTCTCTCTTCAAACCTTTCTTCTGCTCTATTCACATCCCACCAGGAAATTGTTTCCGATAATCTAGGTTGTTTTTTTTGGCAGCCTTGTACTCAGACTTAACTAAATTGAACATCTTAGGGCCAAACTGAAATAAAAGCCTTTGAAAAGTAATTGTTCTTCAAAGGAAAACCTGCTTGAATTGATTCAGGAAAGCACAAGTATACCCAAATAACCATAAGCATTGTTTCTAAAAGGAAGCAGGAAATAAAAGTAATCAATTCTTTAACTATTTTATTTCAAATACTTCATTTTTATTTGATTTTAAATAATTTAATTTAATGTATATCAATATAATTGCTATATACATATTACTAGTATAATTGTTATCCTATTACTACAGCTGTAAGTGGAGATGGTTTTGGAGATTATTCGCGAAAGCAAACTTAGACACTTTTGTCAGGAAATAAACTTTGATGTTTTATTACATACTGAGTACAAAATAAATTTAAATGGATTGTAATTATAACAGGTGTTTTCTGTGATTTAACAATAACATTATATAGAAGTTGTAAAATACTGTGGACCTCATTGACATTCATAGTGATTGACTTGTCATCACAACTGGTAGTTGTTTTGAGTTACCTGAAAAATGTGCTAGGAACCCATCTTGCAGTTTAATAGTAGTTGCAAAATCTTGCATAGTACATTTGTGCATGTATACCTCAGTATTTGTTTTTCTTTATTGAAATAAAATGATAAATCTTTTTCAATGAATATGTGATGATCTTAATACCCAATAATTAAAACTACCTTGACAGACTTTTTCAGAAATATCAGCATAAAAAAAATCATTTTCTAGGAATGACATGAAGGTCAGATTTAAACATGCAACATTGAGTAGCTTCTTACAAATACAAAATCAATCAATAAAATAAAATAAAATGCTAGTGTTCTTAACAGTTGAAATATAAACTCTTTCAAAGAAATATGTAATGTACTTTGCATGGTATGGTATAACACATATACATTTTATCATCTTAGTTAACTCCAAACAAAAAAGGTGGTGTATCTTTTTAAGATGTTTTTCAGCAGTTCCATGCTTTGAAGGCTGCTCCTTCCTGTCCACTGACACTTACAGTGGCCTTTATGCAAAGCTCCTGTCTGTGCTGGATCTGGGCTTCTCATTCACAGCCCTAGATGACCCACATTTCCCACATTTCTCTTCTCCCTCCCCTGCTGACATCTAATAATGTGTAGTGTCAGTCCTCTACAGGTACTTTCTCCCCCGAATCTTTCCACTTGCAGCCCCCACTGTAAGGGAGTCTGGGATTCAGACCTTGCTCCCCAGTGTTTCAGATTCCTGCACTCCTTCCAGTGCCTACTTCCCCTCAGCAGCTCCTCTACCTGGCTCCATTTCTGCACCCCCAACTTTTAGCTCAGGCATCTGTCAGCATCAATGGCTCTATCATGTACAGTATCTCTCAACTCCAGCTCTGCACCCCTAATTTTCACTCATGTCCACGTACACTCGCATCATTGGAGTCACCAGCTGTCAGCTTCAGCTTTGTTCATGTACCTTTGGCTTGAGACATTACACACTTCTTTGTTATTCTGGAGAAACCAGGCTGCCTCCTATTCCTGCAACTCTTTTTTCATTCTTTCCTTTGCTTACCTCAGAATAAGTCCTTTATATTGTGGTTAAACACTTTTTGTCATCAATCTCATTCAGTTAATAACTCCCTTTATTTCCAGCATTAACAAGTTTACTCTCTAGTTCTTGTCTTTCCTCTGCCCTTTGCTATCATTAACAACATTATACTTGATCAAAGTAGTAGATGAAAAACTTAGCTGGTGACAACTATCATCAGTTAAACCTCAAACACTTCACAAGGTCCACAACTGAGATCAATTTTATTTCATAATCCATCTCATATTTCACTACAGCATTCCTCAATAGATTTTCAACACTTTCATAAGCCCTCTACTGGACCTTCTTTCATTCACTAACTTGCCCTCCATCTTTAATTTCCCGGAAGAATTGTTCTCACTGATGTTCCTCCTGCTAGGGCTCCTTCAACCTCTACACATTTTTATTTGCATGTGTCTGACTTCCCTTCAAAAGAAGTTAAGTTTTAAACCTCCTCAGTTACAAATCTATGTGATATGCATGGTCCTTCTGGATCAGCTGTTTCCTAACTGCTTGACCTTGCTTCCTCTAAGATATCTCTGCATTACCATGTCAATCTGGATGCCATCTGCATGGTAAATTAAGGTTGTGGCTCTTGCTCCTGGAGCAATAGAAAGGCATTATTTTCTATAAGGACCACTCTCTGTCTCCTGAAGACCTAGTGATGCCACAAGGGCCAGAGTTCTCAAGGCAGGTTACTTTCCCTGAAACCCTAACAGTTTTTAGAAGCTTTCCCCCTACTCAAGATAGTGGACTGGATCACACCACTCCTAAGATATTGGACCCTTCTCTAGCTCACATAAAAAAGAGCAGAATCAGAAAAAAGACACCAGAAAGAGAAAAACTGCAAAGGGAAGAAGCCAGAAAGAGAGTGATCACAGAAACACTGCATACACTGCTCTACTACAGCAAACCCTATCTTACAATTCAAGCCACAGGGCTGAAGATTCCAGCTGCTCACCTGAAAAACAAGCTACTGGGCTGAAGAAGCTGCTGTTCTTAGGCTCAAACAACTACTGTATATTGTACAAGTTACTGACCTACAATACTAGCTTCTTGAATACAATACTCATCACAGTGCAGTTGCTGTGCTGGATCTGAAGAAAATAACATAAATATTTAACTTTAAATAGGGTGAAGTTTGAAATTTAAAGTTGTGTTGAGTGTGTCTTTCATTACTCATCTATAACCTGTGCCCCTGCTTTGATTCCTATGAATCACCACTGAAATGGAAATCTAATAAGTAAATTGATTCTTAAAATGTAGAGAGCTTTGCAAAAAATATATTGGTGCTTTTAGAAAATATATTTCAAGGATGTAACTGCTGTGCTACAGTACATGCAGAATTTTAGAAAACAGTGCGTCAACAGTACGCACTGTTTAGGTTACTTTAGAAGACAATGTACCAAAACAATATATGCTGTCTGGGTCATTAGATTAGCCGAAAGTAACTGATAAGCTTTGAAAAACAAATCTAGTGGTGCTTCTTCTTTCGTTTTTATGATGTAATCTGTTTTGTCTCAAGGAAAGGGGAAGTGTTAGAAGGGACAAAGTGCTGAGCTTTCTCTTACAGCGCAACATCTTATAAAAACCCTGTACTGCTTGTAACAAATTGAGTCTCTGGTTGCACTTTGCAAAGTGGCGGCAGGGCTCCCAATATTGCAATATTGAAATAAAGACCTTACTCAGGTGAGAACTCTCTCTTGTGGCTTCCTTGATAGGTAAATTTCCACGACACCACTCACGGCAACACAATCCCCAACTTTTGACTAGTGCTTCACTGTCTATAAACTTAGTGGCTTTACAGTGGATAACAGTTCATTGCCCTCTTTCCTCATGAATCTTTTTGGATTCAACTGTAAAGTTTTGCAAAACGTACCCCATCATCATCACTACATTTCTTTGAGGCTGCATGCATTCCACTCAGTCATATATCTGTGGTTCACATTATGAATAAAATACTTTCAAAATATGAATTTTCCCATTTGTCTATTGTGTGTTTGTATCTGGTCATTTCTATCAGAATATCTCATGCTGAGATGTGGAGCAGACCTTCTTTATTGAGGTCACAGCAACAGCAAGTTCTAGCTTTTCTCCAGATGACTAAAAGGTAAGGTAAGGTAAAACTGGACCACAGCAATAATGCACAATGGGGCAACTCCCACCGAACAGTCACTTAAGCAGAGGCTGCTCTTCTCTTTCTGTACACAGCTCAGACATGCAAGATGTGATCAGATTAACAATTGGCAAGAGGTGAGCATGATCGATAGCTTTTTGGCTGTTGTGATTACCTTGAGGAAATTGTATAAACTTATATAGTAATTTTGTACAATTTATATACAGAGTGGTTTCAGCTGCTGTCATTAGCTCTTAGAATTTTTAACCAAACTGCCATTGTTTTTCTTCAGAGTAACTGAGCTTTGTGTTAAATTAATTCTGTTCCCTTTCAGATCCTCGTGCTTTCTCCTAGAGACAAGCCCAGGTAGGATACATAAGACCCTTCATGGACACATTAGTAGAGCCTGTTGAGTGTAGTTAATTTCCTCAGCTTCCTTCTCAGCAGCCGTCTCTGAATAGCAAATAATTTACTTCATTACACTGCATTATAACACCCAAACCCTTTTTATTTTTTCAAATAATTAGATGCAGGATTGCACTACTTTGTAAAACGGCACATAGCGTGTCTAACATAATGTACAGTATTTTAACAATAAAAATAAAAGAGTATTAACCCATTAGTCCAGTCCTGAGCTAGTCATACTTTACAATAACAAAGCTTTTTAACACCGATCATTTCAATTACATATGGAATTATTAGTATTTGTCAATAAAAAAGTAATTAGAAAACAATTTTATTTTACCAACTTCCACCCATTCTTCAAATATACAGTTAACATATCTTCCACTACTCACCCAACTACCTCCTGTATAGCTCATTTCACCTCAAACACACTAAAAACTCCTTTTTCACAGTTCTTTCAGCTACGATGACTCTGCAGCGACGACATCGATTTCCAGAACCAAGCTCTCAAAATGTACTCTTTTTTCATCAACAGAGGATACCCTAGCAGTGTTATCGACAGGGCTCTTGCCAGAGCCAAAAACACCCCTCGGACCATCAACTCAAACAGCAACTCCCGCCATAACAACCGCATTCCTTTGGTGCTTCCCCACCACCCCACCACACTTTCTGTCCCCAGGACTATTAAAGACAACTTTTACATCCTACAGGATGATCCCTCCTTTGGGGCCCTCTTTTCTGACCACCCCATCATCTCATTTCGCCAACCACCTAATTTGCGTAACCTTCTTGTTCACAGCTCCCTTGACCACCCTCAGCAACCATCCATACCAGGCACTTTCCTACAGAGCTTGCTGTATCACCTGCAAATACATGTCTAACACCAGACTCATCCAAGGCCCCTCAGGACAATTCCGGATCACTCCGATGACATCTTGTACCTCCAACAACCTTATTTACTGTATCTCTTGAAGTAAATGCCCAGCCATTTAGCTTGGGGAAACAGGAAGAAGACTTGGGAGAACTCCCCAGGCTTTCTGCACTAACCTCCTAATGTCAGCCATTTTCATCCCTTTTGCATTGGCATGCATCACAATCATTTTCCTGACTGAGGGATGCAGATTAGCAATGAATAACCCTTTGAAATTCATGTTCTCTTCGCAACCCTCTTCATTCCGCCCTGCAAAATAAGTGCGCCTAAGCCTCTCATAATATTCGCGAGGGGCTTCAGCTTTTTCGTGCTTAATATGGTGCGCAGCGGCCACGGCAGATATGGGATCGATAAAAGCCAAAAATTCTCCGATCATTGCCTGACACAGCTCCTCAAAGCTATTACAGACCTCCGGTCCTTGTCTAGACATCCACTCGTGGACCGCTCGGCTGGTAGTTTTTCTTACTAACATAGCCTTTTCCTGTTCTGTCGCTTCAGGCATAAACTGCAAAGTGTAATTCAGCTCATCGATGTAGGTCTCCACATTATTCCCTGACACTGACGGGTCGAACCTTTCTAATCTTTTGCTAGCTGTCTCAGGGACTGGAGATTAATTTTTACGGCTTCTCCGCGGGCAGGGAGACGGCCGTGATCAAGACCCGGGGGTCTATGCCTGGATTCAATCGCCCTTGCGTCTTGAGCAGGACTCGGCGATCTCCCCCATGCCGCTGGGTGAGCGCTCCGGGCTGTTAGGTGGGCTGGCATGCCAGTGGGATCTAGCCTGTTTTGCTTCCCATACAGCAGCATCTAGCTCCTTTTGCAGTCTCTCTCTCTCATCCCGACCACGCACAATCTCCTTTTGCCTTTCCTGGTTGAGCTCATGTAAAATCTCAATTTCTTTTTCTTTTTCCTGCAAACTTGCTTCCAGGTCTCTCCTAGCTCCCTCAGCAGCAGTTTCTTTAGCAGACAGGTCATCTAATTTACCTAAAACTTCCTTGAGTCAGTCTTCACTTTTCTCATTTTCCACTTTCTTTTCTTTGATTATATCCAACAAATCACCTTGCTCCGCCTTATACCTTTCTAGCTTTCCCTGAAGCTTTTGAAACTTCGTCAACTCAGACAAAGACAGTTCAAGCTGTTTAGCTAGATATAAGGCGAAACTAGATAGGACCTGAACTGCGTTCACAGAACCTCCTGTGTTAAGATGGTTTGCTACCTTAGCTACCAAATCTAATTGCAGCTTCTCAATCTCATCAAAGTTCAACTTTTCGATATCGTTCCAGTAACCAGGATTGTTGTCGCTAGAAATAGTAGTTATAAGCGACTCCATTTCAGATGTTTTAGCAGCCATCGTCATTACGTCAGAGAACTTAAAGAGCATTACTTTTTTTTTTACACAACACAGTATGGAATCTAAACACCCAAGCAGATGGATTTCCAATCAGCCCACGTTACACTAGACGCTAAAGAGCAGGGGGATTTCTTTTCTCAGTTATCAGCACACCCTGTATTCTAGTGTACAGAAACCACGGTGCTGTGCTGAAATTACAGCAATATCGGTTATTCTGTGTGATTGATTCTCATTTCACTCTAAACCGTCCTCACACGGGGCACCAACAAATGTAGGGGTTTTGTGATTTTACTGAGACAATTATTAATTGTAGCAGTAATCATGAGGTGGTTCGTTATGGCTTTTAGAAAATCAACCGTCAGAACAACTAACAATGCACACACACGGATTCAACACACGAGATACATTTATTAAACATAAATTGTGCACCAAACATATACCAGTCTGCCTGGATACAGGCGGCAGACCTTACTGTGAGGGTTATCAATATACAAGGTATACAATCTCGAAGAGATGCAAACACAAAGAGACACAAAACAGAAAATATATTTCAATATACTGTTCGACTATACCAAATTGCTAATCAGTGTTATTACCCACTGTTACACTAGACTCAGAGATAAATACATTACTCATAAATTAAATTGATAACAACTTGTGTTGAGGTACAATTAAATTCTCGAGACGCAATGTGGGACATGGGGTTTACTTATTCACTGTGTATGGATTCGGATTTCCCGGCACGAACACCAAACCAGCTGACAGGCTCTGTTGCAACCTCTGTTCCAGCGGTCGTCCAATAGGCGCTGTCCCAGCGTCCTCTGGCTACCGGCCAACCAATCGAGGTGCAGCTCGGAGTAGGACGGGCAGAGGAATCTAACTGTGGCGCGCAGGGCAGTCGTTGCTCCCAGGGGTCTACTAGTAGTCTGGCTGCCTAGTAGAAAGTCTCTATGCACAGAGTGTGACTGCGGGTCCTCGCAAGTCACTCTTTTGCACGGGAAGAAAACTGGTTCGTTCCCGGTCCAGCGCTGCTTCTGAATAAGCTATTCAGGTTATCGACGAGGGTCCAACTGTAGGCTGCCGTTGATCAAGCGGAGTATTCACGTTGGTAGAATTCTGAGTACGTACGGGATCCTCGGCCTCAGCTTAGAACAAAGTACAAGTCCCAATGCAGACAACAGCGGTTGTCACGTGATTGTCTCTGAGAGTGCGTGCGCGAAAATGGCCAAGGAGAGCCCCGACCTGAGCATGTGCTACCTTTTTGACCAAGACACAGATGTGCACTGATTGGTTGAGAGGTTGGCGGGCATTGGAGACCCACGTGGTGTTACCACGCCCTGCCAGTCCCTGATTGGTTCATCAAGGTGAGATATGAGTCACTTACTCCTGACACTTAGGAATGCAGTCCAGATGTCCTTCTGGCACTCCCTAGACAGATAGGCGTCAGGGATGACCATTGATCATGATAGCCAGGCTTAGCTAAGTGCATCTCCATTTGGGAGCTGCTCCTTATCAAAAGACAACACCTTTAATCAGCCTGCATGAATAGCTTCTCTGTGGCTGCACCACAGAGATGATGAGAGAGAAGGGGCCTCATTTAGGAAAGCACAGCAATGCTTAATTCTGTCTTATTAACAAGCATTGCCGCTACACCTGCTAGAGCACCACAGTTCACAACCACATCACAGATCACAGATCAGTCCCAGTGTATGAGATATTGCTGTTTGATCTTTGATCTGAGCTTTAATAGAGAGCTTATCTCTATTAATATAACTATCGAGTGGTATTAAATGCAACTTTTTTGTATAAATGACACTTTTCTAAAATTGATTTAAAAAATAAAAACGATTACAATCTAATCTTTCCATGTTTGGTCCCATGAGGAAGTACTATATGCTCCTGTGTTGTTTAACGATGGTATAAGAAATAAATCTAAATAGTGAGAAAGCTATGCTTAAAGTGAATTAAGGGACTTAGAATGCAAAGATAATGATTTACATTGCATTGTCAGATTGTGAATCAATAAAGGCATTTAATTAAACACACGTTTGCAATTTTAATCAAAATGCGGAAAACAGGGTTAGACCATTAGACATGCAATACGTGATCATCTTAGAATCGTTGAGTACGTTTTTTTTTATACATAGGATTCAGAAATACAATCGAGAATAGTTTTGTGGTGGATGCATAGATGAAACTTTTCTAATATGTATAACAAAATTAAAGACGATTAAAATCTGTAATCTGTAATCTTTCCATGTGTAATGTCATTAGAATGTACAATAAGTTCCTGCTTTGTCTAACAATGGTATCAAACAAGAAACCTGTGCTTAATGATAATTAAGGGACTTAGAAGTCGAAGAAAATGATTTACGTTGTTAAATTTTAAACATTAAGTTATGAACGCAGACGCAATTGGTGCTTTACAGCCATTGTGCAATACTGAGCTCCACGCTTCCTCCCTCTCTGTGCCATCTCCCCCTCTGATGCAGCGCAGTGTGCAGCACTTTTCAGAGCCTCTGATTGGGGATATAAAGACCTGCTGATCTGTTCTACATACCAGGAAGAAACGTGTGTTGTTTTTATGAAATTCGTGTATTTTAAATGTTTAATTAAGAAGTAAAAACCTTACAGCGTACTCAGAGATTCTAAGCTGATCACAAGGAAGAAAAATCACCTGTTTTTCGCTCATAAAAAGTGGTTATTAACTATCGAAACTTGTTTTCATAGCTTTTAAAGTTGTGCAATGTCTAAGCAGGAACACATCATCATATCTCATTTTTTATTTATTTTTTAAGAATTTAAAAAACCGTTTGCCCAGCCTAATTTTAAAGACCTCTACTTGTGAAACTTTTTGCAGCCTGTACATAAGACTATATACACAATACTGCTGACAGCAGGAAAAAGTCCTACACTTTACTCAGCAGTTTCTTAAAAACAGCACACATGGTGTTCAATCAAATTTTTTACACAGAAGACTGACAAAGCTTCGCATTGTGAATCTGTTTTTCTAAGAAAACATGTGTCCGTGGGGGGAAGATGGACTGTCTTTCATAGGAAATATTCTACTTTAAAAATACCTGTGAAACCGGTTTGTTCACAAACAATGTAAACACAGAGACTTTGTGGAGTGAAATTCAGCACAGCCAGCACTCCCGCAGAGAGAGAGATATGCGAAAACCGTGCAGCGCCAGGCGAGTGCACAACATTAAGGTAGGGCTTTTGGGCTCACATCCTCCATGTGAGGGCGCAAGGTGGATTTGCGCCCTACACCCTGCGGTACCGCTGTGTACATACAGTACAAAGATGTTGTGATATTTAGAAATCTAAAAACTGTAAATATAATGCCAATAATATTTGCTATTTCAGTTTTTCAAAGAAATATTTATTTGTTAAAAGAAAACTCATGGCAACAGCTGGGTTTGAACACCCAACCTCAGGGTTATAAGTCAGTCACTTAAGCCATCACACCACATGTCAAGCAGTAAAACAGCACTACACATATCAATGGAAAGTCATGTGCAACAGTACATGAATATAGTTATACCGTTATTAATTTATTTAGATACGCGATTCCATATTATATTCCCCATTAATCCAATTCTAAAAGTATGCTTCTGTTTGCTCCGATAGCGAGCGTATTCGCATAAAAGGATAAAACGATCAATTTTCACAAAGTATATAAACGTACAGTAATATGGTCAGAAGGAGCACGTAAAAAAGTTTCCGAAATAACCACATGTAAGACTTTGATGCTTAAAATGTTTAGGGAGAAATGGAATACTGGTGTGTATTTTTTATTTAAACTACAAATATATGTTTATGTTCCTAAATTAATATAGTTTATGAGCATGTGAGAGGCATGGTGAATCGGAGATTCTCAAGACTTACTTTGTATGATTGGAAAAGAACACATGATCGGATCAACTAAATGCTGTGGTGTTACTTTTTGTCAATGAAAAAATAAAGTATTTTTGTTTACAAAGATGATTACAAAGAATGTGGACCAGGATAATACTTTGAGTTTACAGCTTGTCCAAGGTCATTCATTATTAATACTATTAGTAATATCTTCGGTAAATAATTGCATAATTAAAATATTTATGATAAAGGTGGTAGGTTGTGTACTTTTGTCCAACTGAGCAACCTTTCTTTCATAAAATATACCAACTTTTTAATGTATAATGATTAACATGCTGTAATACACAGTTTAAATGTAAAAGTCTAAAGAGTATACAACTGAAATTCTTAATTGAATAAAGATTGTCCCTCAGCAGTGATCAGGATTCAAAACCAGATGTTTTCTGGTGACAGCTCAAATGCTGTACATGAGAGGTTAAGCTTTATTAGCTCCACCTGGCGTATTTACAAGGTGATTCCGGATACTATTAACATAATCAAATTTCATACGGTAAAGTGTGGTATGACGTGAAATGACGCGTTAGGACATGTTTTGATGCGACATTCAGGGTCACTGAGCTTAATACCTGTGCAATATGACATGCAAGCTTTGACGTTTTCTATTCATCTTTCATATTTATTTAATATTTCCATTTTTTAATCTAGCATATTCATTATACACTGCGTCTTCACTGCACTAGTATCACTCTTCACCTCAGATCTGTGCTCGCTGACCATGATTAGAGTAAGTTCAAAGGAAAAGTATAATCCATGAGCTACAAGAAACACACCACCGATAAGTAGCAATTCTGAGATGTTATGTAGCAATTCTGAGATATAAAGTCACAATTCTGAGTTTTTAAGTCGCAATTCTGAGATATGAAGTTGCAATTCTGAGTTTTTAAGTCATAATTCTGAGATACAAAGTCGCAATTGCGAGATACCATACCGCATTTTTTTTACTCCCTGGCTGAAACGGGCTTCCATATAAATGAGATAATAGAATTTTAACTTACATGCAACATTGCGTGAAATATTCTGCACATTAAACTACATATATCGATATATTGTTTTCCTTTTTAATTGCTTCAAAAAATTGTCTTGAAGATGTAAATGATGTGTCAGTCTTTTTCTTAAGGGGCCTCTTCAATCTCAGTGTCTTGTATTTCATATTAACTCTTTATGTTATTGCAACCTGTATTATATACATTAAATGTAATCTGCCAGATGTTCACCCCATCTTGAATTTTATCTAAATCATTTTAATTTAATTTGTCACTTCATTATCTACTGAATAACTCAATACTCTGTATCACATGACCTATGTATCCATTACTGTTGTTGCTTTTTCAAAGAATTTATGAATATTTATAAATTAGAGGGGATATTTGGACCATCTAGCTATTGCGTTTTAAGTAGCTAATTGATCCATATATCTCATTCAGCCATTGTTTGAAATAAACAGGGATATTAGCTTCAAAGAATACCAGAGGAGATTGTTTCAAACTCAGATAAATCTTTATGTAAATAATTACCTCCTATTTTCAACATCCTTGACTAAATATAAGAGTGAACCCTACTGAACTGCTTCATATCTTGAACGGATCACAATATTCTGTGTTTCAATTCCAACAGCCTATGGCCACTAAATGCTGGACAGATATTAAATAAATAAAGACTTTAAACCAACCTGCTTACATAGGAATTGAAGATAATGACAACTGACAACAGTTGAAACACATTGACAAGGGCACTCATAGTGTTACATAGGAGCATCACATTTGTGGATAACATTAGTTTTTTTCTGTTATTGATGTGTGTTTCAGAGAAACTGTGGGGAAAAACAGAATGCATTTTCATAAAATGAAGTAGAAAAAATCAATACATTCTCAAATCTAATTAGATATTATGGTTAATGGGGTTGAAATGAAAAATACACTAAATAATGTTTAACATCATAATTAAATTGGTTTAGAATAAAATATTAAATTTAGAACACATTCATTTACAAAAGTTTGAACTTTTTCCACACTTTCCACAAACTATTACCGATTGGTTTTGGTGAGATATTAAAGCACTAAATACAATGCAAAACCTAAAAATTAAAACTGTGATTTAATAGAAAGCATCAGAGGAAGCCTTTTCAGATTACAAGTAGTTCAATAGAGAGACTATGTTCTTTTAACAAATGAAAGATAAAATAAAACTCACACAGTGAAGAAATGGTATATACTACAGTTATACTATTAGGTATTAGGTATACCAAACCTTTAGGTATTTTAAGTGTTAAAAACATATAAAATAACTCTCATTTACAGCTGAATCAAAATGCCACAATTTTGTTTAACTATTAATAACACTGCCTTATTTTTTTCTAGGTGGAAATAATAGCCTGTGGGCATAAATTCACTTCATATTCGGTAAGTATGATGAGATGTTTGAGATGACAACACCTGCCTATGGCAACTTTAGATCAGTAAAATTTGTAGTCCAAATCCCAAGCATGTGCTTTTTTTTTCCCGCAGTCTCATCATCAACCAGCCTTTAATGTTTTTTTACTGACATCAGCACCATCTGTATTACCCATCACGGGACGCAAATTGATCTGTATTGTATTAAGCTGCATTATGCATTATCAAGAAAAACATATCCATTGAAATACATAATATTAATACATTTTTAAACTACTGTAGGTAGCAAAATGCTTACAGTACAATATTATCATGCTTGCCCTTCAATTCTGCTACACAGGTATATGTGGTTAAAGTGGAAATTCATATTTAATTCTCTAATACTATATATAATGCATAAAATATATATTATTCATTGTATATATTTAATTTAATGCAGATGATAAAGCCATTTATGTATCCATTGATCAGATTTTTTCTCATTTGTTTAATTATACTCATAGTATATAAGAGTCTTTTACCTGTAACACCATTTTTATTTTCTTTCACTTTCAGTTGAGAGAAATAGCATTACAAAAATTGGAATATGAGTTTTCAGACAGTGAGATGGTGCTTTGATATCAGTTTCATACTATTTAATTTTTCCCTTGGCTGTTCTCATGTAGTTAGTGAAATAGTGAACATTTGGGTATTCTGTAATACAGTAATGAATATAAGGACTTACACTTGAAATACTTGTGGTAACATTAAGTCACGAAATATACCTGTGACTGTGAATAGACCTTTACTCATATGATAGACATAATGCATTACTCATAATCTACTAGTATCATGATTGATGAGTACTGATGCCAACATCCAACCATGTCCATACACTACAGCTGAATTTCCAAATTTGTTAATTAATCCTGGAAAACAATGGAAAAACATATTGATACAATAAAGTTCAGTAGACTCACAGATCACACTTAATATTTTTACTAAATATATTAAATTTGTGTTAATGTGGTTGGTGACAAAAAAGTAAATGAAAACTCAAATATTCTGGAGAAATTTCACTAATTCAAATCTGGCACAGCACGCACCTGAAACTAGGGAACTAGTTACAGAGCCTATAGCATGCTGGTAATTTCTTTATTGGGGCTTTTTTAAAATGCAGCATCACCCTCAATATGGCTCACAAACCAAAAACAAGTACAAAGGGGAAAGAAAAACAAGAAAACTGCTTGATCTGGAGTTAAAAACTGAGGTTATGAACAACGTAAGGGGTGGGCTCATCATCAGATGAGCTGCACACTCTTTTCATATTCATCATCACTGTCATTGCTAGGATATTATTGTGAGTGTTCCCTGCATTTTATTTAATTTGATTTAATCTGTTTTGGATACTGTACGTTACTGTATTTACTGCATTCCTGTTTTCAAAATACGTAATTTCATAACTACATGCACACAGTCATGCTTACAATTAATTTTATTTGTTAAGGGAGGGGAATAGGAGATCTAAGGAGGGTGTTATGGTTATACGTACGATGTCAGCAACATAACTACTGCGTAAAATTTGAGTCTACTGTACCGCGTTTTATATATTTATATATTCCTTGCATTTTTGTTGATGGTCACTATTGTTAGATACTACTGTTATAATCACTGAAATGCCACATGAAGTCTTACAGTACTCATTTGTCCACAAGAAAGGTGGAATCTGAGATATCCCATTCAGCTAGCCTTTCTAGCTGATTTCAGTGGCTGTCTTCTTTTTCAGGAAACTAGGATTACAGGATGTCTTGACACCCGAAGAAGGCTCCACAGCTGAAACGTGTTTTCTTTCTTCTCTTTTCAGCATGGAATAAACCTATTACTTGTTCCTAGGATTACATACGTACAGTATACAAATGATATCTGAGATAACAACAACTGTTACTGAGATAATTTTCCATGCATAACAGTGCCCCCTCCTGAAGGGGCAACCTCTGGGCGCTGGACCAGGCCTTCTGGGGAACCTCGCATAGTATGCCCGGATTAGTCGTGGAGCTAGCAAATATCTCGCTGGGACCCAGGCCCGATCTTCAGCTCCACGCCCCAGCCAATGAACAAGGTATTGTAGACTTCCTTGGATCCATCTGGAGTCAAGAATCCTCTGGGCCAGGGTTCTTCCGAATCCTCCAGATGGGGAGTGGGTGACTCACCAGGTGTCACTAGTGCAGGTGCAGGTTTCAGCAGAGAGACGTGGAATGCTGTTGAGATCTTTGAGCTGAGTGTCCTGGGGAGCGCAAGGTGGTAGGTGACAGCATTCACCTGCTCCTTGATTCTGAATGGGCCGATGTACTGAGGTGCCAGTTGTAAAACTGCCAGGAGGAGCTAATAAAGCTTAACCTCTCATGTACAGCATTTTAGCTGTCACCAGAAAACACCAGTTTTGAATCCTGATCACTGCTGAAGGACAATCTTTATTCGATTAAGAAATTAAGTTGTATACTCTTTAGACTTTTAAATTTAAATTGTGTATTACAGCATGTTATTCATCATTTATAAAAAAGTTGGTGTATTTTATGAAAACTAGATTTCTCAGTTGGGCAAAAGTACACAACCTACCTTTATCATAAATATTTTAATTATGCAGAAACATTTTATGCATCAAAGTCTTTACCAAAGATATTACTAATAGTATTAATAATGAATGACCTTGGACAAGCTATGAACTTAATGTATTACCCTGGTCCACATTCTTTGTAACCATCTTTGTAAACAAAAATACTTTATTTTTTTATTGACAAAAAGTAACACCACGGCATTTCGTTGATCTGAGCACGCATTCGTTTCCAATCATACAAAGTAAGTCTTAAGAATCTCTGATTCACCATGCCTTTCACATGTTAATAAAATATATTAATTTAGGAAAATAAAAATATTACTGTATGTAAACTGTACTGTATATTTCTGGTCTTGGTAGTTTAAAAAAAAAATACACACCAGTATTCCATTTCTCCCTAAACATTTTAAATATCAAAGTCTTACATGGGGTTATTTCGGAAACATTTTTACATGCTCCTTCTGACCATATTATTGTACGTTTATATACTTTGTGAAAAGTGATCTTTTTAACCTTTTCTGCAAATATGCTCGTTATCGGAGTAAACAAAAGCATACTTTTAGAATTTGATTAATAGGAAATATAATATGGATTCACGTATCTAAATAAACTAATAACGATATAACTATATCCATGTACTGTTGCACAAACAGCAGTATAAGACTTTCCATTGACATGTGTATGGCTGTTTCAGGGGTTGTCATATGATTTGCCTTGGTGGAGTGATAGCTTAAGTGACTGATTTATAACTATAAGGTTGGGTGTTCAAACCCAGCTATCGCCATGAGTTTTCTTTTAACAAATAAACATTTCTTTGAAAAACTAAAATAGCAAATATTCTTGGCATTATATTGACATTTTTTTATATTTCTAAATATCGCAACATGTCTGTACTGTATGCACAGAGCGGTAGGTCACAAATCCACATGAGCCAGAAAGCACTCCATTAATCTCTCTCTCTCTCTCTCTCTCTCTCTCTCTCTCTCTCTCTCTCTCTCTCTCTCTCTCACTCCACTGTCTGAGTCTCTGTGTCTACACTGTTTCTAAACAAACTGGTTTCACAGGTATTTTCAAAGTAGAACAGGGCAAGTCTTCCAATGAAAGACACACACTCCACCTTCCCCCACGGACACGTTTTCTTAGAAAAACAGATTCACAACACAAAGCTTTATTCCTGTCCTTACAGTCTGGGTAATTGAAGGCTACGCTGTTATGCTTCCTATGGTGATAGCAGTATTTCTCCCATTGTGAACATGTGTACACAGCAGTCCCCCCTTGTTCCAGTTAGTGCACAATTACGCATCGATAAAAAACCGAGGTTTAAAAAAGTAGAATTAGCTCACTGATAGTTTTATGTGCAAGCTGCAAACATTTTCACAAGTCATTGTCTTTAAAATGCATTTGGTTTGAAGGCTTTCTGTGTTTCCCTTCCGAAGATATGAACAAAAGAATATTCGAGAGTGGTAAAAAAATGGCTTAAAAACAACATAGTGAAGGCTGTGAAAACAGTAACAATGTACTTTGTACACACAGAAAGTGTTTTCGTAACTCTAGGAGGTTTTGTGAAAAAGCTACAGGCATGCCAATATCATTTTTGAACTTCAAGCTAACTTTACCCCGGTGTGGGCAATGCATTTTTATCACAGTCACCTGCTAATTCATTTTACACCACGGGAAGACAGATTGAGATTGTACTGTATCTGTACGGAATGTGTGTTCCATTTTCAAAACTAAAGTGTTTAATATGTATAATTAAAAATAAAAAAAAACTTGCAGCTTACTCAAAGATTCTAAGATGATCACGAGCAACTGTATTGCATGTTTAATGTTCTAATAAAAACTACAGTATGCTTAAGATTTGTTAAACCGGTTTTTATTTTTCGGCACAGCCAGCTGGGACGAACCACACAGACACCAGCTAGGCTGCTAGAGCACCACAATTCACACTCAACCACATCACAGATCACAGATCAATCCCAGTGTATGAGGCATTGCTGTTTGATCTTTGATCTTAGCTTTAATAGAGATATCATCTCTATTAAGCTACGTATCGAGTGGTATTAAATAAATACAGCTTTTTAGTATAGATTACACTTTTCTAAAATGTATTTAAAAAATAAGAACGATTACAATCTAATTTTTCCACGTTCGATCCCAAGAAAAATAAATCTAAACGGGGAGAAAGCTATGCTGAAAGTTTAAGATACTTAGAAGACAAAGATAACGATTTACGTTGCATTTGTCAGATTGTGAATCAATAAAGACATTTAAATAAGCACACGTTTGCAATTTAAATCAAAATGGGGGTAACGGGGACTCTTATTATTTCTCTCTCTCTCTCTCATTGTCAACACTCGTTCAGTTGTGGTTCTTTTGGTTTCACGGAGGGCTTCTCAGATAGTTGGGCATTCAGGTAGATTGCCAGGCAAAAGGATTAGTAAATATATTTTGTTAAAGCAAGTCAGTTTTTTGCAAGACATAAAAGACATATTGTGGCATTATTATATAGGATGGACACAGTGACTCAGACACTAGTTGAATGAAAAAGGGCACTTGCAATTTTGTTCTGTCAGTTCTTCCTCCCAGAACTTGTAAATCACATTGATCAGCTCTTGCTTTGTGCTGGGTTTAGCAGTTTTCCGAATATAGTCTTTCAGGGAACGTCATGCCATCTCTACTTGATTTAGATCTGGGGATTCAGCTGGAGTTTTCACCCAGTTCACTCCTTTTGCTAGAAGCCTCACCTTTGCTGCTTTGTGTTTTGGATCGTTGTCCTGAAAAAAACGGTGCCTCGATCCAAAGTGCTCCCTCATATATGGGGCTGCATGCTGTTTGACCACGACTTCCTCGAAGAATTCACGATCCATAATTCCTTCGAAAATAAGAAGTGGTCCCGGGCCTCTTCTAGATATACCCCCCCAGACATGAACCTTCAGTGGATGTTTGGGCTTTGGCTTGTTCACATATCTCTCCTTTTTATAAAACGACATGGTTGAAAACTGTTCCAGAGCCACTGTTGTTTCATCAGTGAAAAGTACATCATGAAATGCCTCACCCTGTTCAATCCATTGAAGAACTTGTTTGCGCCTTCCCTCTTTATTTTTTATCCTTATCATGGGACATGTGTTGGTTTTTTTATATCTCCATCCAAGCCCTCTGCGCACTCTTCTTATCGATGTCGGACTCACGCTCGCACCGAGGTCAGCCCACAGCTGTCTTTGAACTTGCACCACTGATAGCTCATTATTTTCATCCATCGGTTTGTCAATGGCTCGCACAATAGGACTTGGAAAAAAAAAGAGATCAAGTTAGTTATAAAAATATTGTGTGTAGCTGTATTTACATGTAATAACATATTTTTAGAAAGTTATTTGCCTTTGAATCGTCCTTGGTTTAGATTCTCTTTGCCTCCTGTCCGCTATGACACTCACCCTTATAAAATTATGGTGAAACAAAACAAAAACAAGATACAATCTGCAGACATATTCCTTCCTTAATCTTCCTAACATTGAGAAAGCTTGGAGGCAGCAATCTTTTTAGGGGAAAGATGGCCATTGACCTGTATCCTGAGACTGAGGAAGCATCTGAGCTGAAATCTGGGGATGAGGCTGGGAAGAAAATCCCCCTGGAGCAAAAAACTGAGACCTGGGTTCCAAGGCGTGTGGCTGAGGCTGAGGTCTGGGCATCTGAAAACCTGGAACCTGCGACTGAGGAAAGGCTGAGACCACCCGAGGCAACCACTGACCTGTGGGGCTGGATTGGCAACTGGAGAGACTCAGGGCTTGAGGCGGGAGGTATCGTATTCATAGAAAAGGTGGAAGGAGTTAACCGTGGAGCCTCTGGAAGAATTTCCTGAAGCAGGGTTCTGAGGTATTTTGCTGCATCAGCAGCTCTGCGTCCCAATTTCTTCTGCCGCCGCCTGGCTCTGGACTTGGGTGGCTCAGACATTCTGTTGTGCCGGGCCCGATGAAAATTAGAGTCAATGAGCCAAGATATGCAGCAGTCGAGATAATTTATTCAATGACAGCACTGAAGAGGACAAACAGAGCTGAGACTGAGAAAACAGCTGAGGCAGTAGCTCCGCAGCTGAAGCAGGCAGAGCAGAGGCTGAGGTCTGAGGTGCTTAGTGGCAATGATTACCGAGGAACTAGAAACTGAGGATTAAGAAACAGTGAGAAATACTTCTGAGAACCTGAAACTGAGAGGAAACCCAAAGCAGGGCTAGTGACTCAATGTCTAAGCCCTGAGGAATGGTTTCTCAGGGCTTAAATATTGTGCAAGGTTTCCTAATCGGCCTGATAGGCCTGGCCTGATCTCAAAGAGTATGGCCCCAATGAGTCTCCAGCATGTGTGGAATGCGAATGCGCATTGATAATTGGTGGAGCTAATGTGGTGGTGCTGGAGCTCGTCGGGGCGTAACATGTAGGGTATTATCTTTGTAGAGTGATCATGTTTGTTAACAGCACAGCTCTATAAAACATTTATTATGTAAGCATATCAAATACGCACTTTTGTTGCCTGTTGCCTAACTAAAAGACTCTCATGTACTGGATAAAATGTTTAGAAACATTTTAGAAACATCCAATGGATGGATGAAAAACTCCATTTAATTACATTCCTTCCTTTACGTAAGTATTAAAAAATAAAATAAATTGGCATTGAATTCAAGTTTCACAATAAACGTTTAAAGAAAATGGAAAGACACTGAATTTCAAGCAACAGGAAAATCAATAAAAGTAACCATTGGCAAAAAAAGCAAAGGTTCAAGATGCAAGTGGTCCTTTACTATATACAGATGCAGCCATTCAAAACGCGGTGGGCGTGTTGCGGTATAACACGGGTTACCGTATAATACCTTATAATACTGCAAGGAAGATAATAGTATCTGGAATTACCGCCAGGTGGAGCTAATAAAGCTCAACCTCTCATGTACAGCATTTGAGCTGTCGCCATCAAGGTCTTTACCGAAGATATTACTAATAGTATAAATAATGAATGACTTTGGACAAGCTGTAAACTCAAAGTATTACGCTGGTCCACATTCTTTCTAACCGTCATTTTAAACAAAAATTCTTTTATTTTTTTCTTTGACAAACACCACAGCATTTCGTTGATCTAACTAACGAGGACAGGACATTAGCTAGCCAATACGATAAAGGAATGACTTTTTTTGCTCATTTCTTTAGCACATTTGTACAAGCACTTGGAATCTGTCCAAGCCCTACTTTGTCAGGCATTTTCTTTTACTGTAACGGACATAAAAATTCCCTTGCTTTTAACAGAGCGTTTCATAATTTCTAACTACGAAAATTATTTCTTTCAGCCAGTCATAGATACTGAAATGAGGACTGTATTTTAGATTTTGTGTAGTTGCTAGCATTGAACTGTGTGTTGGATGCACATTAATTGAAGGAATGGGGCTATTTCATAGTGGGTTTCTAACACTGTGTATAGTTCCATCCACACAGTGCCTTTACTTTCATCCATTTTTTAATCTCTTTATCCAGTACAGAGGATTTGGAGCCTATCCCAGTAAGCAACGGACACAAGGCAGAATACACCCTGGACATAGCGCCAGTCCATCACAGGACAGACAGACACAAACACACACACCAGGGCCAGTTTTCCCATAAACCAATTAACCTACCAGTATGTTTTGGAGTGCGAGAGGGAGTCATATCACACATATGGAGAAAAACCATGTAACCCAGAGAGAACATGCAAACCCCACACACACAGGACAGCAGGAATTGAACCTAGGACCCTAGTGCTGCAAGATAGCAAAGTTAACCACCTCGCCACCATTTGAAATGGATGGATATTTTAGTTATCTTTCTAGTTCACAGGTTTGCATGCATAATTTAATTTTGAAAGCCACTGAGACATCAGGTACTACTGTTGTATTTATGAAAATGAAACAAAACAAAGAGCATACTAACAACTGTGCCATCCTACTCCTTGGTTAATACATTTTATTATTTATAAACAGTTAACATTGTTAGCAAAATATTTTGAATTATATTTTACCCTATTTTTTCTTTAGTTTTGTATTTAACTTATTGTATGATAGTCAGATTTAATGTATATTTGAACAATGAAAATGTATTTTTACAAAATGCGGGGGAAAGTGCAACAACTTATTACAGTGCTAAATTCAATATTATTGATTACTAATAGTTTATGTTAACACCTAACTTTCTTAATTAGATGTATTTAAAACAGTGAACTTTGGTGTTTGTGGTGTTTGTATAGATGAAACGTTTCTAAAATGTATAACATAACAAAATTAAAGACATTTAAAATCTGTAATCTTTCCACTTGTATGTCATTAGAAAGTACGAGAAGTTTCTGCTTTGTCTAAGGATGGTATCAAAAAGTAGTCTAAGTGGTGAGAAAGCTGTGCTTAATGATAATTAAGGGACTTTAAAGTAAAAAGAGATGCTTCATATTGCTTGACTAATTTTAAAAACTAAGTTATAAATGCAGATGCTCTCTCGGTGCCGCGCCGGGTCTAAATATCTAAATATACATCTGCCCCGGGCAGAGGCCAAAGAGCGCCCGGCTGGGGTGCGCGGTGAGGGGCAGTACAGGAGTGAAAGTGGTCAGGGCAGGGTTTAGGAAGGCTGCTGACCAGTGCGGCTGTCTCACAGTGAAGCAAGCATACAGTCTGGGGAGGTATCCGTTTTCCTTGTAAATAGTTCCCTGCTTCTGCAGCCCTGGGTGTTACTCTCTCTCTCTTTTCTCTCTCTCTCTCTTGGGCGCGCGGGCGGTGTGTTGGCTCGCGCTGTTGGCGGGCGGGGGCTGTCTGTCTCTGGTTGGGGGCGCGGGAGAGCCGGGCTGGCAGGTGGTGACGGAGAAGAAAAATAAAGGCAGCTTTAACTCCGCAAGTCTGAGTTCTTGTGTCCTTCCTATCCGAACCTGAAAGTATTACAATATGTATCTATATTCCAGGTGGTGTACAGCTTTTTAGTATAGATTACACTTTTCTAAAATGTATTTAAAAAATAAAAACGATTACAATCTAATCTTTCCACGTTTGATCCCAAAATCCCAAGAAAAATAAATCAAAAATGGGGAGAAAGCTATGCTGAAAGTTTATTAAGATACTTAGAAGACAAAGATAACAATTTATGTTGCATTTGTCTGATTGTGAATCAAAAAACACATATAATTAAACACGCGTTTGCGATTTAAATCAAAATGCGATTTAAATCAATATAAATGTTTATATTGTAACGCATACTGTACAGCCTGCATTTCTCTATAAAAATGTAAAAGATCGTTTGGGGGGGGGTCTACTCTCAGTGACAGCTGACAATTCTCCATACACCCAAGTAAAAAATTAATAATGCCAATGTAAACGTCGTATTTACAATTTGTTGATAATAGAAATGTTAAGTTCTCTAAAGCTTTGTGATAGTTTACCCAGGCAGCAAAAGATCAGCTACACTGGGAAGATTTGACACCGAAGATATGATTAATAACCTTTTAAATCTGAAGGGAGATCTAAAGGGATCCACACACACACACACACACACACACACACACACACACACACACACACGATAGAAGCAGGAAGCAGAAGAAGGGACAGTTTCGATCATGTTGTGATATTTCATGTTGTGATAAATATAAAAAGTCAATTAATTGTGCATAATATTGCTATTCTATTTTTTCAAAGAAATGTTTGTTGAAGGAAAAGTCACAGCACCAGCTAGATTTGAACACACAACCTGTGGGTTACTAGTCTGGCATGTAAACCAGCAGGCTACTGGGGAAGTCACATGAGGAGAGGTAAAACAGCCCTACACAGCCCTGTCGCAGTACACGAATATAATTATATCGTTATTAATATCTTTAGATACGCGATTCCATATTATATTAGCAGAAAAGCTTAAAACTACTACTTTTTTACACGCTATTTCACATGTTAGTTAAAGACTTCGATGCTTAAAATGTTTAGGGAGTAATGGAATACTGGTGTGTATTTTTTCTTTAAAGTACAGAGATCAGCTATACAGTATACTGTATGTTTATGTTCCAAAATTAATATCGTTTATGGCCTTCACATGTGTTACAGTATGCTCCTATTCTTTTTATGCTCAGCTACTAAGATTTCCCTTCAGTGGTAAAATTCCATAGAAACATTCAATACTAAAACGGGCACAGTAAAGACATTTAAATCTTTCTACGACCGACCAACGCACCACGAGTGCCCCTGTCGGTCAACCAATCACGTACCGCGGTATTTTGCGTCATCGCACGTCACGATGCGCAAGGACGTAGCCAATTACCCGCGGTACGTGTCTGTGCCACGCACTTTGAATGGCTGCATCTATAGATCGCAGTGATAAGTTTTTGCTCTGTGCTGGGTTTAGCAGTTTTCCGAACATAGTCTTTCAGCGAATGCCAAACCATCTCTATTGGATTTAAATCTGGGGATTTGGCTGGAGTTTTTACCCAGTTCACTCCTTCTGCTATAAGCCACGCCCTTGCTGCTGTGTGTTTCGGATCATTGTCTTGAAAGAGACGGTGCCTTTATCCAAAGTGACACAGCTGGATGAGCTCCACCAGTCAGGACAGGCAAAGAAGATACACTCTACAGACATTCACAACAGCGACATATCATAAAACATTTGCACATATTGTTAAATTATTACTTGTTTTTCAGGAAGTTAAAAAAAACATGAATTACTTATCCAGTCTCTCCTAATAAAATTATTTTTCAAGCAATGTAGTGCAAGATGCTTTCTAACGACGGGCAATGTTTTTTTAAATAACATTGATAGATTAAAAAATCATTCCTAATAGCAATTATTTACCTACATAAACTTAGAAAAGTTGTATTTTCACACAGTGAAGAGGTCTTTTTTAGTTATACAGTAGTTGTGCAAGCTCTGGTGAGTGTATCTTTTTGGATGAGTTTCAAAGGACATCCACAGCTGTATGAGCTCCACCGGTCAGGACAGGAGGCTCTACTGTACACAGAGAGGGGCAGGAAGGGGAAACAAGCCAATACCCTGGCTGATACCCTGGCCTGTGTCTCCAGACACAGCTGGAGGAGCTCCACCAGTAAAGACAGGCAAATAAGATACACTCTAAAGACATTCGCAACAGCGACATATCATAAAACATTTGCACATATTGTTAAATTATTACTTGTTTTTCAGGAAGTTAAAAAACACTTGAATTACTTATCCAGTCTCTCGAAATAAAATTATTTTTCAAGCAATGTAATGCAAGATGCTTTCTAACGTCGGACAATGTGTTTTTTCTTGAAATTTTATTTCGAGAGACTGGATAAGTAATTCAAGTGTTTTTTAACTTCCTGAAACGGTGATTAAAAACCATTAATACTTTCGTTGGAGTTTAAATAAAGTTGATGTTTTTTCTTTTGGCTAGACTTGACTATTTAGCCATGAGATTATGTTTATGTTTATTAATCTTCCTTGTTATGCACTGAGAATGATAAGCACCCCACCGCGCCCGCGCGCCAGCAGCGAGAGAGAGACACACACACACTACACTACACTACACAATGTCTACACTCTGCAGACATTCACAACAGCGACTGTCAGAACATAGGACACAGCAACTCAGACACCCGTTGAATGGAAAGGGACACTTTAATGTTCTGTACGGCTGGCACAGCACCCCACGCGCCAGCAGAGAGAGAGACACACACACCGGTTTTCATTGTCAAAAAGTAATTGTTTTTTACTTTTGTACCAATTTTTTTTACATTCCTCACGTTTAACAGGAATGTTTTGTTTCTGGACAGACTGTTAGACTAGAGGAAAAGAGCGCCTCTTTCTTCGAAGCATTTCGTTGATCCAATCACAAATTCTTTTCCAGTCACACGAAGTAAGTGTTGAGAATCTCCGATTCACCATGCTACTAATGGTTTCTCTGAGATTGCAAGGCAAGGCACTTTTGCCTCTGGACCCATCAAAATTTACTGATGTGGTCCACCCCCAGTAAATTTCAAAAGTCACAAGATTTCAAAACACGAGGGCGGCGTAGCAGTCGGCTCTCGCTTTCCCATCTATACCGATGCACTGCAAGTACAACCCCCCCTCTTTCTCTTGAGTGATGGGCAACAGTTGGATATCTGGGAGAATTGTTCGTCCCACTGGCCTCTGTGAATTACGCTCTGTAAACGGTGCTTCCTGAGGGGAGATAGACGGCGGGGACAGCATCTGCCAATTCCTGTGCGGTGGTGAGCAGAAAGGCGGGGATGGAGTGTCCTGAGGCGGTGTGTGCTCTGTGGGGGGCAGAGCTTCCACCAGGCATTGCAACCTGCGCGGTGGGGAGAGGCACATACTGTCTCCTTCTTCTGCATCTTCAGGAGTGTCTCTAACCTCCCAATCCTCCCCAGTAATGTGTCGTACAGCTCCCACTGTTGCCGAAAAGTCTCCATACAGGTGCTGCTTCTATAGGTTGGCACCCTGGCCAGTGACCGAGAGCAGAGACCCACAGCCTGTGGCAAAATAACATAATTCATGTAAGAAATAAAGTCACACAGTAGTATTCATCAGTTGCGGAACAGACGTCAAAATAAACTTTTCTTTTTATCCGTCTTACAACTTTCTTTTTTACTGTCCTGGTAGTTTTTCGAAGATTGTTTCGCCCGCGCAGCGTTTTCCTGAAGAACAGGCTGTGTATAAATATTTATAATTGAATGTATAATTCAATACGGCAATAATACCTTGTAATATGCGCTATAATCGTGTATTTCAGATGAAGCCTGCTGTATTTGCTTACCCTTCGCTCTTTGCAAGCTGGGGCGGCAGAGGCACCTCGTCTCTTCCCGTAAATGGTCTTGGTCTCCATACTGTAGTATGGTCGCTGTAGTGCAGGCTCGCAGTTTTTTTTTGTGATGAGAACTCACCCAATCACTTGGTGTATTTATGCTATATTCTCATGTACAGTTAGAATGTGTTCATTGTCTTCCAATGAAAGGCGGGTTCCTTTCGCCGAAGTCGGGAGACATTAGACGCTTGCCACACCCGGACTGTTACACTAATGCATTAGTACGTTAAAGGTATCCCATTGAGGAGCTGGGCTCAATGATTGTTTTGTTCCTTGATTTTCTGATCTCCAAGGCCATTTGGCTGCAGCGAATGTGAATTCTGTCTGGCATTGCCAGTTTGTGAAAAAATAAAAGTATTTAAATCAAGATGGGGGTTAAGGGAGTCATCTCTATGACACTCTCCCTTATAAAATTAACGTGAAACAAAACAAAAACTAAAAATAAGATACAATCTACAGACATTCACAACATAGACATATCATAAAACATTTACATATATTGTTAAATTATTACTTTGAATATATACTTTAAGTTACTGAAACAGACAGTTAATAAAATTGTTGCAATTTTGTTCTTGTTTGGAGGTGAGGATATTCTGACAACAATTGATTTAAAGACAATCTGTCAAAGTGCAATGAAATACAATATTACGCTGGGTAAACGTTCCGAGGTCAAATTCTTCCGTGACAGGGGTACCTTTAAAGCGCAGATGATGGCACCAAAAAATGTTGGCACGCCCTCTCTTTAAAGCCCTGGCCAAATACGAAGACACTACGTACAGTTATAATTCAAACTGATTTTAAAACTACACATCCCAGTTACCATGGTGGTGCTTGTGATCATTGCGTTTAACCAATGAAACAGGGCAAAAAATAATTTACATGACTTTGGGACTGAGTTTAGAAAGCTTAACCTATCAGCAACAAAGCGAAATGTACACGATAGGCTACCTCAAACTGTCAGTTACACGACTGTGTATGTCGCTTAAGCCACTCCTATTTGGCATTTTAGTTATGGAGGCGGAAAGACGCCCGCCCCCCCCACCTCTGGGTGCCTGACTTGTCGCCATCTTTAACCATTCTGTGTCCAAGTCGCACTAGGTAGAGACACGTACAAAAAAAAGTTAATTCCAGCTACAATACATATATATTTTTGTGGTAAGAGGGAGAAAAACATTAGTATTTACTGCTAGCAATTAGTGTACGATTTATAGTTGAAATCCTGAGCCTAAATATAAAGTTAAAATCTCGACAAACCAATCTAGAAAATGCGCACACAGAAATACACAGAAGATGAATCCGTTCTGACATCTCAAATCAGTTTTGATCAAGCTCTCCAAAACGAACAAGAAAAAGAGCATTTTCAGAGAACAATTACGCTGTGTTTATGTAGAATAAGTGATTAGATTTATGAGCAATTTAATTTCTTATTAGAAACAGATGCAAAAGATCACCCATTTTTCGTGCATAAAAATTGGTTATGAACTCTCGAAATCTGTTTTTATAGGTTTTAAAGTCGTGCAATATCTAAGTCGGAACACATCATTCTATCCCATTTTTTATTTCTTTTAAAAAAAAATCGTTTGCCCAGCCTAAAAGTATTGTTGTTATTGTTTTTATCCTGTAAACCGCTTTGAGAAGCCACCTTTAAAGGTGCTATATACAATAAAGTTGATTATTATTACTATTGTTAATTTGCTGGACAGAGAGGTGAACATTATTACGCAGAAGACAAAGGTAGCAATTTACGTTGCATTGTGCATTGTGCTGCTGTAATACAGTTTAAAATAATTTAAAATAAATAATAAAAAATAAAAGTCTTAACAGTATCAGCATTATTTATGGGTTGTTTAAAAAAAAAAGTCAAAAACCGCACTCAAAATGCAATTTAGAGCTTTCTGGCAAGAGGAGACACCCAAATTAATAATGTAACATGCTACTGTTTGTGCATGAACATAGTTATACTGTTATTTCTTTAGATACGCAATTCCATGTTTTTTTTTTAATCCCTGGCGGGACCGGGCGTCCATAAGAATCAAGTAATAGGTTTCATTGCGCTTTGACAGATCGTTTTTAAATCAATTGTTGATTTAAAGTTTGACAGTAAATGTTTCTACTGTAACGCATACTGTACAGCCTCATTTCTCTATAAAAATCTAAAAGATCGTTTGCGCAGCCTAAGGGGGGGGGGTCTGCTCTCAATAACAGCTGACAATCCTCCATACACTCAAGTGAAAAATTAATAACGCCAATGTAAACGTCGTATTTACAATTTGTTGATAATAGAAATGATAAGTTCTCTAAAGCTTTGTGATGGTTTACCCAGGCAGCAAAAGATCAGCTACACTGGGAAGATGCGACACCGAAGATATTATTAATAACCTTTTAAATCTGAAGGGAGATCTAAAGAAGCAGGAAGCAGAAGCAGGAACCGTTGTCAGAAGGAAAGAAGGTGACTATTCATTGTTACTAAAAAATGACTTAGATTTGAACATGTTATGATATTTAGAAATATAAAAAGTCAATTGATTGTCCATAATTTTGCTATTCTATTTCTTCAAAGAAATGTTTGTTAAAAGAAAACTCACAGCACCAACTGGATTTGAAAACCCAACCTATTGTTTACAGGTCCAGCACTTAGACCACCAGGCTACCCACACAGTCACATAAGGAGTGGTGAAACAGCCCTACACAAACAGTATCAACAGACATTGTACAGCATATACTATTGTGTTGTAGTACATGAATATAATTATATCGTTATTAATTTCTTTAGATACGCGATTCCATATTATATTCCCTATTAATCAAATTCTAAAGTATGCTTGTTGACTCCGGTATCGAGTGTATTCGCAGAAAAGCTTAAAACTACCACTTTTTATACATGTTATTTCACATGTTAGTTAAAGACTTTGATGCTTAAAATGTTTAGGGAGAAATGGAATACTGGTGTGTATTTTTTCTTTAAAGTACCGAGACCAGCCATATACTGTAATACTGTATGTTTAAGTTCCAAAATTAATATCGTTTGTGGCCTTCACATGCATTATGCTCCTATTCTTTTTATGCTCAGCTACTAAGATTTCCCTTCAGTGGTAAAATTCCATATAAATATTCAATACTAAAACGGGTACAGTAAAGACATTTAAATCTTTCTACGACTGACCAACACACCACGAGTGCCCCTGTCGGTCAACCAATCACGTACCGTGGTATGAAGTGCGATGACGTAGCCAATTACCTGCGGTACGTGTCTGTGCCACACACTTTGAATGGCTGCATCTGTACAGTACAGTTTACATAATATGTTTATGTTCCTAAATTAATATCGTTTATGAGCATGTGAAAGTCATGGTGAATCGAAGATTCAGTGGACCAGAGTAATACTTTGAGTTTACAGCTTGTCCAAGGTCATTCATTATTAATACTATTATTAATATCTTCGGTAAAGACTTTGATGCATAAAATATTTCTGCATAATTAAAATATTTATGATAAAGGTGGTAGGTTGTGAACTTTTGTCCAACTGAGCAATCTTGTTTTCATAAAATATACTAACTTTTTAATGTATAATGATTAACATGCTGTAATACACAGTTTAAATTTAAAAGTCTAAAGAGTATACAACTTAAATTCTTAATTGAATAAAAATTGTGCCTCAGCAGTGGTCGGGATTCAAAACCAGGTGTTTTCTGGTGAGAGCTCAAATGCTGTACATGAGAAGTTAAGCTCCACCTGATGGTTTTACAAGGTGATTCCAGATACTATTAACATATTCTGATTTGCATACGGTAGACCGCGGTATGATGCAAAATGATGCGTTAAAATGTGACAAACCCACCGCGTGTACCGCAGCGTACCCCGCTAGTTTTGAATGGCTGCATACGAATTTCATTGCCCATATCTTGCCTTTTATTAAATTAAGCTCACTGAAATCAGTTAGTTCATTGAGTAGACATCTGTTAGAACCAATCATAATAAAGAAAGAATCATTATGGATTGTCATTTTGGCATGTAGAACATTAACTCTCTTTGTGTCACGGATTCCTTACGGGCTCACAAACGCACACCATTCCCACGCACGCCAAATCTCCCAAGCGCCTACGTACAAGTTAATTATCTTACTACTTCTCACTCCCTTTTTCTATTTATTTTCACCATTCCTTCTCACAGGTGCTCACTATTGAGAAAATCCACTTAGAGGTCCCTTCATGCGTCTTTGTAAACTACAAATTCTTTTTCTTGCCTTTGTTCACTGCCTGACTCACCTCTCATTTCTGGATCACATTCTTTTTTGTCTCAGTGTTTCTGATTGTTACCTTCGGCTTTTTCCCTGTCTGCTTCCATGTCTTTGTGTCATCTGAGCCGTGTACAGGGTCCTTATTTTTGCAGCAGCCCTGTCACTTTGCCATGTTTATAAATTGCTTTATTTTGGAAAATAAAAGAAAATGTATTGTCCTTGTTTTGCAGTCTTATTTTCTTTTTTTCTGAGATCTTTAGTTAAATATGTATAACAATAACAAAGAAGCTAAAGTGTAACCATTGTTTAGAATCTTATCATTGTGGATAAAATTTAAGTTTTTCAGGAAATAATCCCATAGGATATCCATGAAGATGGGGAAATAAAAGAATTAGAGCCAGCACAAGCATAAAAAAGAAAATCTGCCTGTGTGTGGACGAGTAGGAATTGAACCAGGAGAACACTTAGTGTCAACATATGTCCCCAGGCAATGTGAGAGAATAAAGTGAGCAATTGTATCAAATGCAGCTCTGAGATTTAAAAGGACAAGTGCAGAAGGCACTCCACTCTCAGCATTTTCTAGAAAGGTCATTGGCAGTCTTAGCTCAACTGTCATGATTTTTCTCTAAAACCAGTACTTTCACCATAGATGCAGCTAAATGAATAGAAATAAAAATATATATTTGTTTTATCAAACTAATACTCCTTGTTTAAATAATAAAGATATAAAATATAAAGTGTAGCATTTGATATGTGTTACAATGCATGAGTTAAAATAATATTTTATTTTTTGGTTTCAGAGGACCATTTTATTTTCAACTATTTTCTCCTCTTCTTCTACTGCTATTATACTATACTGTGTCAGTGTGTCAGGCCTTCTGTGTCTGAACTGTCAATATTACAATAATGCCTGGCAGGGAGCAAAGGTAATTAGAGTGGCCCCGCCAAGCAAGAAACAGTATTGTTCTCAGTTTGGACAGTAAGGTAAAATAAATAATCAACTTGCAAGTAGGACTGACACTTGTGTGATATGTTAGCATGCTATCCTGTGGGGCTAGGGATGGATAGGGTCTATAGTCCTTGTGTTCTGGAAACCACTTAATGAAAATACAGCAAAAATAAACAGATTTATGTAAGCAATAACAATACATGAATACATCTTGTATATGCATGCAAAACATAAACATTGTGGCATGTTTTTACATATTTGTTTATTGGTAATTCAATTATTAATCTTTTAGAGATGAGCATTCTGTATGGAAGTCTGTGTACGAGGTATGTAGCACATTATATTCTTTTTGTGTACTTTCTAATCTTGAAATTCAAGGTGAAGGACTGTTTCTGTTCATCCAAAGATATCAAAGATTATTCAATTTAATTTAAAACGTTATTCTTATTTTTAATTACTTACTTTAATAGAATGATAAAGTTCTAACCATGAAAACACTGTATTTAAAGTATTTAAGATTATTTAGAAAGTCTGTTCACAATCACACATTTATATACTATAACAAATTAAGTGTACTGCTTACTAAGATTTCTCTTAAGTACTAAGTCATTTAGAGAACCATAACTTAAAATGTGTAGCTGTTGTGCTCCAATATATCAGAAAAGTGCTGACCACGCAGCACAACAACCCACTTTCTGTTTCCCTGAAGATTGCCCTGTCTTGTTTAAGCTATAACTTAATCATGATAGAATTTCCTCAGTGTTTTGATGTAAATGTTAGATGAATAAATTACCAAAATAGTTTTAGTTCAGTCTATTAATAATAAATCACCCCCTAGTATGCATACAAACACTGTACAGTTTATATTTTTTAAAATTGCCTTAGCACTTCATATATGATCCCAGTGCCATTCACTGTAAAACTCATATCGCATAAGGTTGTTAATAGAAGCATACAGATGCAGCCATTCAAAGTGCGCGGCACAGACACCGCGGTACAGATACCGCAGGTATGATGACACGGGATACCGCGGTGCGTGATTGGTTGACCGACAGGGGCACTCGTGGTCCGTTGGTCTGTCGTAGAAAGACTTACTGTAAACGTCTTTACTGTGCCCGTTGTAGATATTGAATTTTACCACTGAAGGGAAATCTTAGTAGCTGAGCATAAAAAGAATAGGAGCATACTGTAACGCGTGTGAAGGCCATAAACGATATTAATTTTGGAACGTAAACATACAGTATATAGCTGGTCTTGGTACTTTAAAGAAAAAAATACACACCGGTATTCCATTTCTCCCTAAACATTGTAAGCTTCGAAGTCTTTAACTAACGTGATACCGGAGTCAACAAGCATACTTTTAGAATTTGATTAAAAGGGAATATAATATGGAATCGCGTATCTAAAGAATTTAATAACGGTATGATTATATCCGTGTACTGCGGCAGGGCTGTGTAGGGCTGTTTCGCCTGCCTGATCATGCGAGCTCTCTTGTAGCCTACTGGTCTAGGTGCGTGACTACCAACCAGCAGGGTGTGTGTTCGAATCCAGCTGGTGCTGAACTTTTATTTTAACAAACATTTCTTCGAAAAGATAGGTAAGCGATATTATGGATATTATGTGTGTGTGTGCAACAGTAAATTTTTATAGAGAAATGGAGGCTGGACAGTATGCGTTACAATATAAACATTTATATTGATTTAAATCGTGTTCTGATTTAAATCGCAAACGCGTGTTTAATTATGTGTTTTTAATCATAATCAGGCTAATGCATTTCTACAGTTTCTGTATGAACCAGCTTAGAGGTTCATACAGAAAGACAGCTTGTGTTTAAATCGAGTGTAAGGTAATTTATGCTTCTAAAGTCATGGTCAGTATTATTGTACTGTGCTGTACTGTGTCACATTATTTTATAGCGTTTTTATTGCGTTATTAAATCCGGTGGCGCTGTGTTAGTTTCCTGACTCACATTATTTAAACTACCACATTGATCATTCATCTCTAAATAAACTTTATTTTATATAGCGTTTTAAGCGATTAGGTAATTAGATTGCTCATAAACCTAATCGCTTTTTCTACATAAACACAGCGTGATTGCTCTCTGAAAATGCTTTTCCTTTATTTTTAAAGTAGGCTCAGATTTCAACTATAGATCGTATTATTATAAACTTTCTTGGAAAAATGTATTTTATGTAAACCATGTTTGCTATTAATTCATTTAGGGCTAAAATACGTTCATTGTCTTCCAATCGAGTCGAGTTGACATTGGAAGCCTGCCACACCCGGACTGTTAAACCAACGCATTAGCACGTCAAAGCCCATTGAGCCAGTATTGGCTTTAGTATCCCCCCCTTCGCCCCTCAATTCAATTCAATTCAAGGTGTTTTATTTGCATGACAGATGGGTACAAGCAGTGTTGGGTATGTATATTGTAACGCTTACGGCAGACAGGCACTGTGTAAGAGCCGGCGCACCAGAGCAGCGCACCGAGGGAGCGTCTGCATTTCTAACTTAGTTTTTAAAATTAGTCAAGCAATATGAAGCATCTCCTTTTACTTAGTGCCTGAGCATAAAAAGAATAGGAGCATACTGCAACGCGTGTGAAGGCCATAAACGATATTAATTTTGGAACATAAACATACAGTATATGGCTGGTCTTGGTACTTTAAAGAAAAAAATACACACCAGTATTCCATTTCTCCCTAAACATTTTAAGCATCGAAGTCTTTAACTAACACGATACCGGAGTCAACAAGCATACTTTTAGAATTTGATTAAAAGGGAATATAATATGGAATCGCGTATCTCAAGAAATTAATAACGATATAATTATATTCATGTTGCAAAAGAACTGCAACGGACATAAAAACTCCAATGCTTTTAACAGAGCGTTCCATAATTTCTAACTACGAAAATGCCAGGTGAAAGGATTTGTAAACATATTTTGTTAAAGCAAGTCAGTTTTTTCCACAACACATAAAAGACATTTTTCCAAGAAAGTTTAGCCTTTGTCACTAATGAAACCACTAAATAAAGACATAAATATAGAAATCTTAAGATTTGTTCTATTTAATGTTGGTAGCAGGATGAACTGTCAGAGTGTATATTTTGTCGCAGAGTTGCTGCAAGATGTTAACAGTGAAAAAGGTATTTAGAAATGAGTTATTTCAAGATGAAAATTTTCAGAATAATTGCAAATCTAGCAGGATAGAGAAAGCACAGAAAACTGGCAGTTAGATTGATCAGATTAGTATGAAAAGTCATTTAGCAAAGGGAATTAGAAGAGTGAGAAACTAGTATACTTTAGATCTTTTTTTCTGAACCAGGGACAATCTGATCATGTTTCCCTATAACAATAATAAAAAACTTTATTTGATATATCACCATTAAAGGTGGCATCTCAAAGCAATACAGTAGATGTAAAAACAGATAAAAGGACCACAGATTACAAAGTAAATGCATATAAGAAAGACAAGCAGTTAGAGGTGCTACCAAAATTAGAAAATGAAGCAGATACAGACACTAAGTCTTCTGAAAAGAAAGGTTCTGAGGTTAGATTTAAACTGGCCTTGGTGTGTGTGTGTTTGTGTCTGTCTGTCCTGTGATGGACTGGCGCTATGTCCAGGGTGTATTCTGCCTTGTGTCCGTCGCTTACTGGGATAGGCTCCAAATCCTCTGTACTGGATAAAGAGATTAGAAATGGATGGAAGTAAAGGCACTGTGTGGATGGAACTATACACAGTGTTAGAAACCCACTATGAAATGGCAGCATCTGGCTTAAGGAAACAGCCTTTCCACCTCTCTTGCACATCAGTATCCATACCTAGTTATTTAAACAAATTGCCTCTAATTATAAACATCTTAATATGCTGGCTCTGTGGATCCGCATCAGCTATGTTTGCCCATTCCTTCAATTCATGTGCATCCAACACACAGTTCAACGCTAGCAACTACACAAAATCTAAAATATGAGCTCTACTTGCCACTTACAGTACCAACAGTACCAGCTAACTTTAGTAGTGACATTTTCATGGATCTTTTTAACAATAAAATTTACAACATCAGACTTCAGACACAATTAAACAGGCCTCAAAAAAGTCTGGTACAAACATTTTCAGCATGGAATAAACCGTTACTTTAATGGTATAAACCTTAAATGGATTCATATTCTCAATAAGATTTGGTGCTCAGTAACATGACTTAGAAAATGACAGAAGACATACGTATCATGCTTATCCTTCTATTTTTCATAATCGTAAACTCCTTAAGGCAGTTACATTTTCTCTGTTCTGACCTGGAGTTACAGAGAAATTTAAATTCTAATAAGAGATTTGTAATGAGGAAAGTCATACCAATCACTCATACAGTACCAGGATTTGCAATTACAATACAAATACTTTCTTTCTGTATGTGTTTATTTTGCAGTTTGAGTCTATGGCATTCCTTTGGGGGTCTATACTCCAAGGCATGACTTTTTTATGTATAAACATCAGTATTTACTGCTATTAATTACTGTACGATTTATAGTTGAAATCTGAACCTAGATATAAAGTTAGATATAAATTTAAAATCTCGACAAAGCAATGTAGGAAATACAGAGAAAATAAATCCTTTCTGACATCTAAAATCAGTTTCGATCAAGGTCTCTAAAACAAACAAGAAAAAGAAGATTTTCGGAGGGCAATTACGCTGTGTTTATATAGAATAAGTGATTTATGAGCAATCTAATTTCTTGTTCGTTTAAAACAGTGAAATGTCAGCTGTAAAAGATCGCACCAGAAACAGCACTCTCTCTGCCTGTCATAGACGTTCAGGAAAGGCTGAATGAAGTCATGTCAAGTACAATAATTCGGAGATCAATAATAACAGTTGTAGGACAGTATATAAGGAGGATAAGGATTTTGAAGTTGACTCGAAATCTGATAGGTAACCAGTGCAAGGACTTGAAAACAGGTGTAATGCATCCCTGATAGGATTCTTGCTGTCATATTCTGAACATATTGAAGATTGCTCAGTGTGGATTTAATTTCCTCAGTGAACAGGATGTGCATTTATTAATTCTAGAAAAAAACTAGATTTCTCTAGTTCTTAGTTTCTCTAGTTCCCTTTAAAATAAACTAGTATTCCACAATGCAGAGTATTACATGGCCAGTATTTACACATGATATTTGTGATTTAAAGAAATTAACACAAGCAGCTTTTGGAGATTTAAGTGTTGGCTGAGTTATTGCAGGATAAAAGACTAGAGATGTTGGCAAGAAGAAGATAGTTTGGGGAAAGCTGAGGAATACACTTATAACAAGAACACTTCCTAATGGGGTTAGGCATACTTTTGATGAAGATGATGAAGTTAACAGACTATATGTTTACATAGATACTGAAATAAGGATTGTATTTTAGATTATGTGTAGTTGCTGGCATTGAACTGTGTGTTGGATGCACATGAATTGAAGGAATGGGCAAACATAGCTGATGCGGATCCACAGAGCCAGCATATTAAGATGTTTATAATTAGAGGCAAGTTGTTTAAATAACTAGGTATGGATACTGATGTGCAAGAGAGGTGGAAAGGCTGTTTCCTTAAGCCAGCAGTATAAAATATTTTATTCTCAGTGAGATGCTGCCATTTCATAGTGGGTTTCTAACACTGTGTATAGTTCTATCCACACAGTGCCTTTACTTCCATTTCTAATCTCTTTATCCAGTACAGAGGATTTGGAGCCTATCCCAGTAAGCAACGGACACAAGGCAGAATACACCCTGGACATAGCGCCAGTCCATCACAGGACAGACAGACACAAACACACACACACCAGGGCCAGTTTTCCCATAAACCAATTAACTTACCAGTATGTTTTGGAGTGCGAGAGGGAGTCATATCACACATATGGAGAAAAACCATGTAACCCAGAGAGAACATGTAAACCCCACACACACAGGATGGCAGGAATTGAACCTAGGACCCCAGTGCTGCAAGATAGCAATGCTAACCACTTTGCCACCATTATAAATGGATGGATATCTTAGTTATCTTTCTAGTTCACAGGTTTGCATGCATAATTTAATTTTGAAAGCCACTGAGACATCAGGTACTACTGTTGTATTTATGAAAAAGAAACAAAACAAAAAACATACTAACAACTGTGCCATCCTACTCCTTAGCTAATACATTTTATTATTCATAAACAGTTAACATTGTTAGCAAAATATTTTGAATTATATTTAACCCTATTTTTTCTTTAGTTTTGTATTTAACTTATTATATGATAGTCAGACTTAATGTATATTTGAACAATGAAAATATATTTTTACAAGATTTTACATTAAGCACTTAAAATTAATATGGTTAATAATAGTAAACTGTAACATGCTGTAACAAGATCGGTTAAACTGCGAAGAAAATGCTTTCAGAGAAAATGTTTCAGGTGTGAAGAACATAGATCTCCAATGCAATTTCAACCAAACCTGTTCCCACACACCCTGCCCCCACTACCATTAGAATATACACAAAGCACTCAAATCTTTCGAGCTAATGATCAGGTGACCCGAGAGAGAGCGAGAGAAACACCAAGGGGTGCGGAACCAGGGAACTATTTACATGGAAAACGGGCGATCTCCCCAGACTGTCCGCCCGTTTCACTGTTACCTGGATACCTCTTTATTTAGAACTCACAAACACTGATTTTTAGTTTAGAAGGATTCAAGTAGGGTTTTAGATGAAAGGCAGCGACCTTAATCAAGCCCAAATCACAATTGAACCCATTCAGAGCCTACATTACATTTTAGCGTTTCATTCTGAGCAGAAGACCCTCACACCTGAAGAAGGGGGAGGTGTTTTTCGCTGGAAATCTCGCCTGCTTCTACTTTACAACCGGAGTGCTGGCTGTGACGAATTAAACCGGTTTTACAAGTTTCAATCACAGACCATGTGACATGGGAGTCAGGAAACTCCACCGGATTTGATAACGCTATAAAAACGCTATAAAATAATGTGACTTGGCACAGAACAAGTTTACAGCACAGTTCAATAATAAATGCTGACCATGACTTTAGAAGCATAAATTGCCTTACACTCAATTTAAACACAAGCTGTCTTTAGCCCTCTAAGCTGGTTCATACAGAAATGTAGAGATCCAGGCTCAGAACACACAGCTTCATTAGCGAATACATATGCAGGACAACTAGAGAAGACGTTTTACAGAGGATGGATTTTTAGAAACATCCCATCAGTGACATCACTGAAGTCAACTCCTAGGTACTGTAACTGTCGTGTGGATAGTTTCACAAGAATCAGACAAAGGTTTAAGCATCGCTTGTTCTAGATAAAACTGCATAAAAAAAACAACAACCCATAATGTACTTCTTTGCGGCTCTGTTTGCCCAAATCATATATTCACAACGTGAAATCTAGAAAATAATATTACGTAACCAAAATCCGCAATATGGAAACAGAACCTGTGTAATTGCTGATAGATGATGTACTCGTAACATTTTTTCAAGACGAACTACAACATTTAAAAAATGACTTGTATGTACTTGACATCTCTAATCAATCCACGGGTCCCAGCACGAAACGAAACTAAAACGCATACCGTTTCGCGCTTCTTATTAGTTGCTCAAAAGTAATTTGACCTTATGAAATGCATAATATAAACCTAGAAACATATACGTGAGCAGTACTTAAGCACTGTAGTATCGGTGTTAAGACATACCTCTCAAATACTGTAAATCAAGTTAAAAATATCTCAAGACAGATTCTGGTCATAATGAAACCATGTTTTGTGTATGTTTTCTTTAAAGTACCGAGACCAGCCATATACTGTATGTTTATGTTCCAAAATTAATATCGTTTATGGCCTTCACACGCGTTGCAGTATGCTCCTATTCTTTTTATGCTCAGCTACTAAGATTTCCCTTCAGTGGTAAAATTAGATATGAATAGTCAATACTTAAACGGGCACAGTTAAGACATTAAATATACATATACATACTGTATACAGTACAGTTTGCATACGGTAATATGTTTATGTTCCTAAATCAATCTCTTTTATGAGCATGTGAAAGGCATGGTGAATCACTGTACTTTGCATGATTGGAAACAAATGCGTGATTGCGAAATGCTGTGGTGTTACTTTTACAAAGATGGTCAATGAAAAAAAGAATGTTGACCAGGGCAATACTTTGAGTTTACACTTACAGCTTGTCCAAGGTCATTCATTATTAATACTATTAGTAATATCTTCGTTAAAGACTTTGATGGCCACAGCTCAAACATGAGAGGTTGAGCTTTATTAGCTCCACCTTGCGGAAATTCCGGATACTATTATTTTGCTTGTCGTATTATAGGAGAATTTACGGTAACTCGCGGTATTTACCGGTAGCTTGCGGTAGACTGCGTACAGCGTACCGCAAAATAATGCGGTATCGCCCGCGCATTTTGAATGGCTGCATCTGTATATCGGCATAAATGTCAAATTACTGAGTACTTTATCCCTAAAGATATTTTTCATTGTATTGCAGTTTGAACTGTAAGAATATAGGCTTTGTAAAATATATTATCTGTATGTTTGCACTGACAATAAGTACACTATGTCTAACTTGTTGATTGTTTGATTAAGCAATGTTTAAAGGGATGCTTTAAATTATTTTGGTTCAGTTATTTAAGAGAAACCAAATGTTTGTGTCTTTTTTATTTATTTGACTAAATAGACATTTAGGGAGATATTAGAAGAAGAGAATATCGTTTTGTCATATTAAATTAAAAATATACATTCTACTAATATAGATCATTATTGTCAGTGGCATTTTGTAATAAAATACATAATACATATTTTTTCATGCCTACTGCTTAAAAACAAAAAAAATATATTTTTGTTCAATTAGTTAGGTCTCAATTAGGACTCTTTGTGCAAACATAATTGTTCACAGAATTTCACAATAAAGGCACTAAATATCAAAGTCAACACAACCACAAAGTTAAAGAAAGTATCAGGAGAAAGGTTTAAAAAAATAAAAAACACTGAATGCCTCTATGAGCAAAGTTGATCGAGAAGTGGAATGTGAATCATACCACTCAGACTTAAATCTGACTGTCTCTCCTAACCAACCAGCTGGTCAAAGGGGAAACTAGTTAGGGATAACAATGTGAGGACAGAGGTGACTTGGAAAGAGTTACAGAGTCCAGTGGCTGAGATAGGAGAAAATGTGCATGAATCAACAATATCCCAGTCATTTCATAAATCAGGCCTGTATGCCAGAATTGAAAAGCATATCAAATCCCATATAGAGCTTACAACAAAGCATTTAACAGAGCACTTGCCTGATCCTGCAAACAAATGGCAAAAGGTTTTGTTTTCGGACAAGACAAATGTGTCATAATGCAAAGTGTAATTATACCTGTGACACAGACCCAGTATGGTGCACCTTTTAATGTTGGTATTTTCCCCAGTTAAAAAGTGGTGCATCACCTCTAACTCTGCCACCCTCCTCTCTCTGCAGAACCAACTTGGCTGACAACAGAACCATGTGCCTGCCACAGTTGTTGTCTGAACTTTGGGACTTAAAACTTTTTACTTAGGTGCCGAATTAGGGAGGAATCCCATATGTAAACACAGAATTCTGCAGCAGGACCTTGAGACCAGCTACTGTAGCTACCACCTTGCGCCCGCTTGATCACTGGAGCAATACGGTTGGACTTTGCATTGACACATCTGAACAGAGAGCATTATTCAGCAGTAGCCACTATGCCAGGAGCAAAAAGAGAGTGACTCACACCAACTGAGTAGTCACTACCCTGCATGGACTTTGTCCCAGTTCCGCTCGATGTTAACCCAACAATCCATTTGAGGCAATCGACAGTCTACAGCAGGTTTCAAAGGAACACGTAAAGGTTTATTCCATGCAGAAAAGAAACAACAATTTGGCTGTGGGGCCTTCTTCGGGTGTGCCTATCATAGAACTTCATAGTATATCATATTTCAATATTTTTTTGTTACTCATTGACATTTACTGTAAATAATCTATATTCTTATAAGTCTTTGGTTTGAGCATTCAGGTTTTCAATAAAAATGTTATTTAAAAAAAGGTTTATGCATAGTTTTGTAATTTTAAAAAATGGGACACTTTAGGAACTTTAATCGCTTTTCATCTGGATGCTTTTTTAAGGCACTGTGTTCCCAGATAGCTATTTTTTCCTTGTAAAAGTTGTGGTTAACTCAGAAGCAAAGAGCAAGGGCAAGATGTGTGCTTAACCTCAAAGGATGTTTGTCCATCACTATGCTGTTTCCACACATTCAGTTAATTAAATTATATATTTATACAAATGAGATTAACTATTCACAGTTTATTTGAATCTCTAAGGCTCTGGTGTATTTGCAGGTTGTGTTGACAGCCTGCTTCACTCCATTATTATTAAAATATTGAAAAAGGAATCAGCTACACATTACTTTTTTTTCTCTTTCACTGTCAGAAAGAAATGGAAGAAAGGTCTAACAAAATCAAACATTGTATTATCCTGCTTAATTAACCTATGTGGAATGTGAAGTGGAATTACAATAATACATTAATAAACACTACAGTATGTAACATGAAATTCAAGGAGAGATTGCAATATGATCTTCATCCATCATTATTCAATGAACAACAGATTGAAACAAACAAGTTACCTCTCTTGTATGAAGTGGTTAGTTAGTTACTTCATTAGGTATCTTATTTAACCAATATGCAGTATGCTAACACAAGAACAAAAACTAATAGGTTAAATAATACAAACAGTTAAATATCCTGGCCATCAAACATTTTTGTTATATTTTTGTTAACTATATTATACCATCTTCTTATTTGTATATCTAAATGTACAACATCCATTGATTCCAGATATTATTATGGATACAGTAGGTACTTGATCACAATTACCTGGATCATATTTAGACATTAGTTGCAGTTATTTCTACAGGCAAAAATACAGTAATGTCAGTTTGCAGTAATGTAATGAAGAAATTAGCATAGTCAATATATAATCATTATAATATATTACAGAAATGTAGTATGCGTCTGAAAGACAATGGATATTGACAGAGGAAGAGTTCTAAACTTATTGTCTGCAAAGTCTTTTTTTTTACTCTGGCATAGCTCACTGAGCATAAAGCACCAAAAAGACTTACTAAGTTGTTTCAATATTAGGGTAAGGATTGTCCAATGAATTAGTTTCAATGGAGTCTTACAGGTAACCATGGAACTGTCTGGTAGGACAGCTGCTCCCTATAATCTCTTGATTTCAGATATATTTACAACATTTCTGTTCTCTAGCTTAAACCTTTTTTGCATATGAAATATTGGTTTAAAAAACCCATTAAAACTGTAAGATTTCCATCTCTTTTAATTTTATCCTGAGATAAACAAAGGTGGTCATTCATAAATAAAAAAAACTGTTGATCTTGTATAAATGTACATTGAAAAAGTATTCACTCTCTTCCAATGATATCACATTTTGTCTAATTCAAGCTATATATACAAGTTTTTATAAAGTAAATGAAAAGTTTTGCTGGACAGCAGAAAGAAGTTTTTTTTTTTCTGTTGAGCCTTGTAAAAAGTTGTCAGAAAAATTTGCTAAGAAAAATCAAAAACTAAAATACCTAGTTAAGGCTAGTTAAGGCTCCTTAGACAGCAGTTACATCTCTACCAATGTTGTACACATTATCATGACAGTGATAGTGTTTTGCTCATTTTTGTTCACATTGTTCGACTACCATTTTATACACAATTTGAAAGACCTCCAAGTTAAATAATTAACATACATCAACATAAAGATGTTTCTAATCAAAGATGCCTTTATAAATATTTCCCATGCTTGGAGTACAAAGATTATTTCCTTACAAAGAGCACAAAAGGAGACATGGAAACAATTGCTTTCTGCATTTATAAATACATAAACCACCTAAGGTTGCCATTTAACAGGGATTTTATGAAGAGGTCATCATTAAATTGACCTGTTTAAGATTTAGTGAAAAGCATAAAATTAGCATCTTTGACTCCTACTGGTTCTACTAAACGACACTAAACCACAATGACAAGAACTATGCATGGTGAAAGATACTGTCAGTTCATATGTTGCAATTGAGAGTTGGGTGGGTGAGATGTGGGGACAAACTAACAGATTTAATAAGTTGCCTTTCTTCATGTCTAAAATAGCTAAATGTGGGATTCTTCAACAAACATAGTTCTTTTCATAATTTATTTTTTTTAAGAAATATATAGCAAATATGATAAACATGCTAATTTATCTATGTTTTGTATTGCATATTTACACTTCAATATGTATAACTATGGGAAGCAATTCTATGCTCACAGGACAACTGCTTTGTAATGTAAACTTTAAGCGGTCTCAATTTAAATGTAAAATTACTAGACATTTATTATTAAACATAATCATATAATATCCACTGTAAGATGACCAGGGGAAGGGTCATTCATAATTTTTGGAATTTTTGGTCATTCACATTTTTGGAATGACCTACTTAATATACTTGATACAGACCTAAGCAAAATGGCTGCCAAGAAGAATCAGCTGACCCGTATATGGAAAGGGTCCACCCTGAGAAACAATGAGACACAGCTGAGCCTCATCAGGAACTGAAATATAAGTGCCCCAGAGGCAGTGAACAGGGTGGAAGCTGATAAGGTGAATGTGGTTTGGAGGAAGAGAGAGGAAAGAGGATTGTGTTAAAGATCGGATTAAAAGAATAACGGACTACGGACTATTAAAAGATACGGTTTATGGTTTTCAGATTGTGGATTGTGGATAAGGATATATCGCGGATTGGTTTTATTATGGACTTTTGGAACTCTGATTGGATCAGGATTAAGAGAACGAATTACGGACTGGATTTGGAAGATATTTGGATGGAAGAAACGCCACGGAACATAAGAAAGAAAAGTGTGGTGTGAGTACCTCATTTACATAAACTTTCCGCCGGAGACACCACACCACTAATAATTTGGAGATGTTGAATGATATTCTTTTTCAATTATCAAGGACATTTATAAAGGACATTTTTATGAGGACATAGATTGTTTCTCTCTTTTGTCTGTATAAGGAATCAGGTGTCGTGATTGTAGATTTGGATTACCGGGGAAGAACTCTGGGTTTGTATACTTATAGGAAGTAAAGGCCTCTGAAACGAGTAGATTGCACATATGTGTTATGTGTAACTAGTGAACAGTATGTCATGTGTTGGCTTGTGTTATTTTATTGTTAATAATTGTTAATATCTTTATTTTTGTAATAATGCTTTGTAAAAAAATGTTAAGATTGTAGTACACTAAATTATACCATTAAAATGCAGATTTTAAAAAATAGAAGTAGTCTAGCCCTTATCTTTTTTGTACAGTAGTCTACTTTTTATTATTTTTATTTACTTTCTTTTTGTGATATCTCATGCATCAGGCAGAAAAGCCTTAAGGCATAGTTATATCTACACTTTTCACATGTTAACAATTCCATGGAAAACTCCTATTCCTCTCATCTCTTAAACTCATGAGATACTTGTAACAGGACAGAACAGTTGTCAGGTATAATTTCTACATCTAGGGATGGGGGATAAAGCGTAATTTTGTCTCTCTTTGACACTGAAACATAAAAAAAATCCTTTCAGGTTTTTTTTTCTTCCTAAGCTACTACATTCTCTCCCATTTCTCAGTAGAATTGTCATATTTTGTTTTAAAATAAATAGTTGTAGTAAAAAAATCAAAAGCATCAGAAAGCTGCCTATTCCAGGAAACTCTTAATATGAAGCCAAGCCTGTTCATCACATGGCACATATACAGGCAATTTTACTTGGAACCAATTTGTAAATATATATTATATATATGTATACAGATGCAGCCATTCAAAACGAGCGGGGTATGCTGTGGTGCAACGCGGTGGGCGTGTCGCAATGAAACAGTCATACCGCAATATGTCGCGTCATACCGCGCTGTACCGTATGCAAATAAGATTATGTTAATAGTATCTGGAATCACCTTGTAAATACACCAGGTGGAGCTAATAAAGCTTAACCTCTCATGTACAGCATTTGAGCTCTCACCAGAAAACACCCGGTTTTGAATCCCGACCACTGCTGAGGCACAATTTTTATTCAATTAAGAATTTAAGTTGTATACTCTTTAGACTTTTAAATTTAAACTGTGTATTACAGCATGTTAATCAACATACATTAAAAAGTTGGTATATTTTATGAAAGCAAGATTGCTCAGTTGGACAAAAGTACACAACCTACCACCTTTATCAAATATTTTAATTATGCAGAAATATTTTATGCATCAAAGTCTTTACCGAAGATATTACTAATAGTATTAATAACGAAATAACCTTGAACAAGCTGTAAACTCAAAGTATTATCCTGGTCCACATTCTTTGTAACCGTCTTTATAAACGAAAAGACTCATTGACAAAAAGTAACACCACAGCATCTCGTTGATCCGATCACGCATTCGTTTCCAATCGTACTAAGTAAGTCTTGAGAATCTCTGATTCACCATGCCTTTCACATGCTCATAAAAAATATTAATTTAGGAACATAAACATATTACTGTATGTAAAATGTACTGTATATGACTGGTCTTGGTAGTTTAAAGAAAAAATACACACCAGTATTCTCCCTAAAAATTTTAAGCATCAAAGCCTTACATGTAGTTATTTCTGAAACATTTTTACGTGCTCCTTCTGACCATATTATTGTACGTTTATATACTTTGTGAAAATTGATCGTTTTAACTTTTTCTGCGAATATGCTTGTTATCGGAGTAAACAAAAGCATACATTTAGAATTTGATTAAAAGGAAATATAATATGGAATTGCATATCTAGAGAAATTAATAACGATATAATTATATTCATGTACTGCTGCACAAACAGTAGTATAAGACTTTCCATTGATGTGTACTTCTGTTTCACTGCTTTGTGCCTGTCTGGGGTGTGATAGCTTAAGTGACTGACTTATAAGGCCAAGGTTGGGTGTTCAAATCCAGCTATTGCCATGAGTTTTCTTTTAACAAATAAACATTTCTTTGAAAAACTAAAATAGCAAATATTATGGACACTACTGTATATTGACATTTTTTATATTTCTAAATATCACAACATGTTTGAAGCTAAGTCATTTATTAATAATGAATAATTTCAAACTGCTACTGATATTATTACTCACTAAATATTATCGACACTATATTGAATTTGTTGGTCTTTCTAAATATCGCAAAACGTTCAAAGTGAGTTAACTGATTACCATTTTCAATGAATACTTGCGCTTGTTATCGCAAAGAAGCGCATACTTTTCAGAATCTAATTATTTAAGCGATAAGGCACGAGAGACCTTAGGTGTTGTTAGGCCCAACGCGATGCAGAGGGCCGGCAATCCATTTAACTGTGACTATATCCACGATATAGCACAGGCCTCGAGTACCTTATTGCTTTTATAAAACGGTCCCCAAAAATGTGATTGCTGTATAGAATGAATTTTAATTTTTAAAATGTATTTAACTCGAAAATTAGCTGTTTATGTTCCTCCGCCTGAGAATATAGTCCCTCGTTGCTACACAACGCAGAAACACAGTCACAAGTAACTAACTAACAAGGACAGGACATAAGCCAATATGATTAAGAAATAAATGACTTGTTTTTTGTTTTTCTTTAGCACATTTATTTGAACATTTCCATCGATCGTACAAGCACTGAAAAACTGTCCAATCCCTAGTTTGTCAGGCATTTTCTTTTCCGCTGCTGGAGCGCTCAGCTCTCGGCTGGTCTCAGTGCCTTCTAGGATATAACGCCAGCGATTTGTTGTTAAAATTGGGTTTCCAATAATGCCGCAGCGAACTCTCGTTTTTATGGCCACTATAACAGACATAATCTCCCTTGCTTTTAACCAAGCGTTTCATAATTTCTAAGAATGAAAGTGATTTAAACTATGCAACACTTATCATACAACGAGAGCTCAAAATATTACACAGATCCTCAAGAGCGCAACCAAGATGGCAGAAAAAGATACGTGTATCAGATACATGAGAATCCAAGCTTTTTTATCTATGCTAAGTAGTCTTTAAAATTTCTTTATCACACAGTAAAAAGTAAAAATTCCGGGGTGTGCGTATATCGGAGAATATAGCACGGCTTTGAAAGTGTGTCAGCCAATCAGATTTCAGGACTGGAATTATCTGTTTTATAATAGGGAATATAGTATGGAATCAGGTATCTAAATAAATTAATAATGATATTAATTTAAGGATCTAAATATCTAAATACTGTATATGTATCTATATAGCAGGTAGTATTACTGTATTCCACTTTCTTTGTAAACATGGAAAAACAGATTCACAACGCAAAGCTGTGTCACTCTTCTGTGTAAAAAAAATGGTTTGAACACCATGGCTGCTGTTTTTAATAAGCCATTTTCGTGCACCCTTAGAGACAATCACGTGACTGACACTGTTGTCTGAGTGTGGGACTTGCAACTTAATTCCAAGCCCAAGCCAGATGATTCCTGTACATAAAGACAGATCCGCCCAAGGTTAAGACTTCGTGAATCGCTAGTGCCGCCTGCCACATTTGCCTGATCAACAGAAGCATTATGGTTGGACTCTTGTCCATAACTGGATACTCTTGTCCAGAAGTAGCCACTACGCCAGAAGCAAACCAAGTTTCTTCCCCCAAAAGAGTGACTTGCTCGGACCTGCAATCACCCTCTGTGAATAGAGACTTTTTACTAGTCAGCTGGACTACTAGTAGGGCCCTGGGATAGTAATGACTGTCCTGCGCATCACAGACAGACTCTCTCTCTCCTTTCTTCTTTCTGCAACTCAGAACTGCACCAGGACTGGTTGGGCACCGAGCCAGCACCGTGCTGATTGGATGTTGCTGCAACAGATCGTGCCAGCGTGTCAGTGCCCCAAAAAATACAAATCCATATTTGGATAAGTAAACCCAATATTCTATATTGCCGATCAAGAACTCAATTGTATCTCAACAAGGGTTGTTATCAATTTAATTCATATGAGTAATGCATTTACTTATAAGCTAATGTAGAATTCATATTCATGAGACTAATTAACGAAATCGTATAGCCGAATGGTATAGTGAAGCATATTCTTTGTTTGTATCTCTTTGTGTTTGCATCTCTTCATGATTATATATCTTGCATTTTGGGAACCCTCACAGTAAGATCTGCTATCTGTATCCTGGCAGATTGATATATTCTTATATGCACAGTATTGTGTATTAATAAATGTATTCCATGTATCTGAATCTGTGCATGAATTGCTGTCTGTTCCTGATGGATGATTTTCTAATAGCCATAAAAGAATCACCTTGTGATCTACTGTTACAATTAATAAATTGTTCCAGTAAATTCACAAAACTCCTACACGGTGATGTCACTCAGCCCCCCTACAACAGAGCAGGAGAACCAGACTTTTCTCACTTGTTTTTTGTTTCTACTTTTTGAGCTGGTTTGTTCCATTCGAATCAGGGTTTGTGCTGCTTTGAATTCTGAGATGTAATCATTTGTTTCTCAAGGAGTGATGTCACTCAGCCTGTTAAGTTGTGCCCTCATGAGTGTTAAATAACACCATTTTGTTAACATGTTGGCTCAGGTTTGTATTTTCATTCAGATCTGTCTAAATATTTTGTATATTTGTCAGGTGGTAACTTTTACAATATTTGGGTGACTTATTTTAAAATTAACCAGTTCAAACCAGCTCAAACAGCACAAATTAATGAGACTTAAGAGGCTTAGTCCTGGACTGTTGTAGAAGGGCTCTGTAATTTAACTTCCATGAAAAAAATGCAAAAGAGGCCGAGTGACACCAAAAAAAAAATGATTTCAGAAATAAAAGCACTCAAATATATGAATTGTACCGTTTGTATTGGGGGCAGCTTCATAGAACCCATGAAATATTTATGTAAAATCATGCAATATGATAATGAGCTAAAGACTTTATTAGTGGAGTGTGAATAAAATTAACACTGGCAGAATCTGATAAATGCTTTGTATCCAATAAACTCCAAACTAGGAATATCATAAAAATAGGTGTAACACTTGTTTCTCATTATGATATAGTGTGTTATAATATCAGTTTTCCTTTGAAAGTCTGGGAATTTATGTAGAACAAATGGGAGTGATGTGTACATTGTCTTAGTGATACCTGTAGCATGCTTAGGAAAAGAATGGTTAACAGTGTTGTTCTTGCAAAAGGATTTTACTGGTTTTCATTCAATAATTAAACTGTATAATTAATACATACAGATGCAGCCATTCAAAGTACGCGGCACAGACACATACCGCGCGTAATTGGCTACGGCCTCGCGCATCGTGACGCAAAATACTGCGGTACATAATTGGTTGACCGACAGGGGCACTCGTGGTGCGTTGGTCGGTCGTAGAAAGATTTTAATGTCTTTACTGTGCCCGTTTTAGTATTGAATATTTATATGGAATTTTACCACTGAAGGGAAATCTTAGTAGCTGAGCATAAAAAGAATAGGAGCATACTATAACGCGTGTGAAGGCCATAAACGATATTAATTTTGGAACATAAACATACAGTATACTGTATAGCTGGTCTCTGTACTTTAAAGAAAAAATACACACCAGTATTCCATTACTCCCTAAACATTTTAAGCATCAAAGTCTTTGACTAACGTGAAATAGCGTGTAAAAAAAAGTGGTAGTTTTAAGCTTTTCTGCTAGTATAATATGGAATCGCGTATCTAAGGAAATTAATACCGATATGAATATAATTATATACTGCAACACAGTACTACACGCTGTACAATGTCTGTTGATACTGTTTGTGTAGGGCTTTTTCACCACTCCTCATGTGACCTTGTGTGTAGTGCTATGGTCTAGGTGCCATGGTTGCAAACCAGAGATTGTGTGTTTAAATCCAGCTGGTGCCATGGGTTTTCTTTTAACAAACATTTCTTTGAAAAAATAAAATAGCAATATTATGGATAATTAATTGACTTTTTATATTTCTAAATATCACAACATGTTCGAATCCAATTCATTTTTAATAACAATGGGTAAACTGGGTAAACTATCACAAAGCTTTAGAGAACTTAACAATAGCAATATTATGGACAATCAATTGACAATAAATATAGAAAAGCACATATAAAATTTGGGAAATAGTTTTAATATGTAAATAGTTCCCTGGTTCTGCACCCCTGGGTGTTTCTCTCTCTGATCGGGGCGCGCAAGAGCTTGCTGGCAGGTGGTGACGGAGAGGACAAATAAAGGCAGCTTTTAACTCCGCAAGTCTGAGTTTTTGGGTCCGTCCTATCCGAACCCGACTCCTCTTGCCAGAAAGCTCTAAATTGCATTTTTTTTAAATTACAACCCAAAAGTCTTAATTTAGTCTTAATTAAACATTTAAAATACACGTTTCGAATAGAAAGAAATCCTCTTCCTGGTATGTAGAACAGATCAGCAGGTCTTTTTTCCCCAATCAGAGGGGTTTCAGATGGTGTCAGCCAATCACCATTCTGAAGCCTACCATAATCTCTGGTATAGGGAGACCCCAGAATTCTGTCCCATAGTTTAGATAGATGATGGATTCTTTTATTGATCCCATGAGGGAAATAAAGTAAATCATTTTCATTTTAGGAAATTATTAAACGCTTGGTTAAAAGCAAAGGAGATTGTCTGTTATAGTGGACATAAAATCAAGAGTTTGCTGCGGCGTTATTGGAAACCCAAATTTAACAAAAAATCACTGGCATTATATCCTAGAAGACACAGACCAGCGCCAGACCAGGAGAATCCCCGCAGCGTAAAAGAAAATGCCTGATGAACTAGGGATTGGACAGTTTCCAAGTGCTTGTACAATCGATGGAAATGTTCAAATAAATGTGCAAAAGAAATAAACAAAATAATCATTTATTTCTTTATCATATTGGCTAGCTAATGTCCTCTCTTTGCTAGTTAGTATCTGTGTTTTTGCGTTGCGTAGCAACGGGTGACTGTTCTCAGGCAGAAGATGTAAACAGCTTAATTTTCGTGTTAAATAATTTTTTTTAATTAAAATTCATTCTATACAGCAATCGCATATTTGGGTACCGTTTCATAAAACTTTCATGCTTAAAATGTTTAGGGAGAAATGGAAGACTGGTGTGTATTTTTTCTTTAAACTACCAAGACCAGCCATATACAGTACAGTTTATGTACATACAGTAATGTTTATGTTCCTAAATTAATATCGTTTATGACCTTCAGATGTGTTATGCTCCTCTTCTTTTTATGCTCAGCTACTAAAATTTCCCTTTAGTGGTAAAATTCCATATAAATATTCAAAACTAAGCAGATTAAAATGTGCACAGTAAAGACATTAAATGATTAAATCTTTTCACTACCAACCAATGCACCACGAGTGCCCCTGTCGGTCATTTTGGCCAGCCAATCACTTACCGCGGTGCCCTTTGGTGCCCCGCGGTGGCTTGTGGGTAGGTTACCGTACCGCGGGTCTGTACCGCGCATTTTGAATGGCTGCATCTGTAAGTATCATAAATCCTTCCAATATGTAGACATTTGAATCATGTCAGATCCCAAAGATCTTTATATGTAGGAGGTGACCCACTTTATCGGTCACTGAATAAAGTGATTTGTGTTTCTGTGTTTCTGCGTTGCGTAGCAACGGGTGACTGTTCTCAGGCGGAAGATGTAAACAGCTTAATTTTCGTGTTAAATATTTTTTTTACATTAAAATTCATTCTATACAGCAATCGCATATAGGGACAACCCAGAATACTGGTCTTGGTACCGTATTTCACAGAAAAAATACACACCAGTATTCCATTTCTCCCATGTCCTGTCACAGTGAAGTAGGAAGTGCGCCTCTGTCTCTATTTCTCCCTGCTTGCTGGCAGTGGGAGCACAGCCTGTCCTCTCTGGGTAACCAGGTGTTTCACGCATGAAAAGTGGTTATTAACAATAAAAACATGTTTTATTTATTTTATTTTTATTTAGATTAAGAGTTACTTTAGGCCGCCCCGCTCCTGTTTCCCGACGGCCTCCGGATTCCCCGGGGCTCCAGCGCCCGGAACTCCCATGCGAGCAGCACTGTCAGACCTGGGCGCTGACAGTCAATCTGGACAAGACCAGAGTTATGGTTTTCCAGAAAAAAAGCCAGACCTCAGGGAAACAGGTACAAATTCACACTTAACAACAACACATTAACACCTAACAACGGGTGCAGGGCCGAATTAGGCCAGTACCCACTATTGTTAAACATACAGAAAAGAATATTAAAGTATTGGCTTTAGTATTAGCCATACAGAACATTAAAGTGCCCCTTTCCATTCAGCGGGTGTCTGAGCCGCTGTGTCCTATCTTCTGACAGTCGCTGTTGTGAATGTCTGTAGAGTGTATCTTATTTTTAGTACTATATTTTTATATTATATTCCCTATTAATCAAACTCTAAGAGTATGTATTGGCTTGTCCCCCCCTCCCGCCCCTCTCTGTGTACAGTAGAGCCTCCTGTCCTGGATGGTGGAGCCCATACAGCTGTGTCTGGAGAGAATCCAGGGTATCAGCTTCAACCACACGGCTGTGCAGCTTGTTCCCCGCTCCCGCCCCTCACTGTGTACAGTACAGCCTCCTGTACAGCCAGTACAGGAGGCTCTACTGTACACAGAGAGGGGCGGGAGGGGGGAACAAGCTGTCCAGCCGCGTGGAATGCTACAGAACCCTAAACAGACACTAGCTGAATATTTGACGGAGATATCCAGACACAGCTGGATGAGCTCCACCAGCCAGGACAGGCAAATAACATACACTCCACAGACATTCACAACAGTGACATATCATAAAACTTTTGCACATATTGTTAAATTATTACTTCTTTTTCAGGAAGTTAAAAAAACACTTGAATTACTTATCCAGTCTGTGGAAATAAAATTATTTTTCAAGTGTAGTGTGCTCTCACGAGGCACCAGTTCTGTAGGGGTTTGGGCATTTACTAGGACAATTATTTATTGTAGCAGTAAGTCACAAAATTGATTCTTTTAATGGCCTTAGAATCAAACCATGCGACATAACTCAAACAACGCACACACACAGGTACTAATACACCAAAATAAATTTATTAATACATAGAATATGCATGTAAACCTAACAGATCTTATCGTGAGGGTTATCAGAATACAAAAGATATATATTCATTCAGTTACGAAGAGTTACATATATCGAGAGGACATACGTTCAGTATATCATTCATTTAGTTCATAATTGAACTTGGTTACAACTTCTACATTAGATACTCAAAACAAGTACAAAACTCTTAGGAATTAAATTGATATTAGCTGGTTGGGATAACAATTGAATTCTCGAGCAGTAATGCAGTGAAGTTGAATACTCATCCAATCTCTGGGGATTCAGATCTCCTGCAGGCACAAAGAAGCAGTTGCAGGCTTGTTACTATCCAATCTGCGCTCTCTGGCTCCATGCCAGGCTGTGCTGTGCTGCTTGCGACGGTGCGCTACTCTCTGAAGACTCGCTAGTTAGTGTTGGCTTTAACTAGCAAGGTTGTGCACAGGAGAAAAGATGACTGTGGGTCCCAGCAGGTCAGGAAGAAAACCGGTTCGTTCCTGATGAAACGTTAGTTCTGAATAGTGATTCAGCTGTCCACAGTTCCGACCTGTTCACGAGGCTTGCTGCTGGTGCTAACCTCGGGTGGATCCTTTGGTTACTCTCTGGCAACCTCCGCTCTCGACTCTTAGAACAAAGGAAAGTTCTGGCACTCGGACACACTGGCCGTTACATGGTTCTCCAGGCTGAGTCTCAGGATGTTCAGGAGGCGCGCTGCGAGAATGTCCTGCCCTTGGGAGCCTTTCTGCTCCTGGGTCGTCCTGCCCTGGAATTGTCTCGCACCCCTGGAATTCTCCTTTTGGAATTCTCCTGTCAAAATTCTTCTCTGGGAGCTCTGTGTTGCCTGTTTTTACCTGGAGGAACTTCAGCTCGTTCATTGGCTGAAAGTTTCATGGGCATCAGAGACCCACGTGGGTTACTCGGCCCTACCAGTCCCTGATTGGTTGATGATGAGTAACTATGCCCTCTGACCTTGGGGTTGTAAACCACTTAGATGAGGCTTTCCCTTGGAATCTTGACTTGCCAGGCTTAGCTAAGTGCATCCCCATTTGGGAACTGTCCCTTATCAAAAGAAAACATCTTTAAATCAGCCTGCATGAATAGCTTCTCTGTGGCTGCACCACAGAGAGGAAGAGAGACGGGGCCTCACTGGCAAGGGAGCAGAAAACTTAATTCCTGTATTTTAATAAGCCTCGCCGCTACACAAGTAATGCAACTAACGTCGGGCAATGTGTTTTTTTTAATCCAACATTGACAGCCACATCTTAAATCTTGTCAGTCAGCTCTTTTTTCTGTATTTGAATTGTGGCGATTCAAACAACTTGGGATAACAAGTGGTCTCAAAGTCACCGAGCTCACAGAGCTTCAACAACAGATGACAACTTCCTTAGTCCTTCCTTAGTCTTCCTGAAATTGTCAGATTATGAGTGAATAAAAGCATTTTATTAAAAACACGTTTGCGTTTGTTTGGGAGCTATATTATGTATTTTTCATATGTAAGATATAATTATGTGTTCTTGCTTACACATCGCACGACTTTAAAAGCTAGAAAAACAGGTTTCGATTCACATTATCTGGCGAGCCTTGTTTTGTCAAAGGACAGCACATACTTTGAAAAGACCGCAAATGTATTAGCAAGGGTTAATTGCACTATGGACCGCACAAAGAAATTTAAAATAGTCTTCTTTAGGTATGAGGGCAGGAGTGGATCACAGCAGGCATAATCAGCAAATTACAAGAAAACAAAGAACAGGGCAGGCGAGACGAGTATCCAGAGAGCTAGTGATCAGAAAAAGGAAACAATTGTTACGCCCGGGTTTTCGACGCAATTTTTTTTAACTTGCTAATGCATCAGACACATTTCCTGGCGTATTGTGTTTTAAATAAAATAGGAGTGTCTTTCCCTGGTATTAGCACATTGGTATGGTGTAAGTTTTATCTGTACCATACTGTATACAGGTACAGACTTCAAGCTGCACCACTGTATCACTTTGGTAAGGAGACGGACTATGGCCAAAATCACGAAAGTCTGATAAAGACAGTCTCGCGTTTGTGGCGGAACCGGGCATCCATAAGAATCAAGTAATAGGTTTATTCCATGCTGAAAAAAAGAAGAAAGAAAACACATTCCATAAGAATCAGCGCTTTTATATAGCGCCTTTAAAGGTGGCTTCTCAAAACGCTTTACAGGATAAAAACAACAATAACAACAACAACAATATTGTATTTCATTGCACTTTGACAGATCGTCCTTAAATCAATTGTTGATTTAAAGTTTGACAGTAACCCTAACACTAACCCTATTTTATTTTTTCAAAGAAATATTTAAAAAAAAAGTCTGGGCTCCGGCTGGATTCAAACACCCAACATGTGATGTATAAGTCGGGAACCTAACCCACAGCGCCACTAGCAAGGTCACATGATGAGTGTTGAAAAAGCCCTACAGAAATAGTATTAACAGACATTGTATAGCATGTACTATTCTTGTGTTGCGGTACATGAATATAATTATATCATTATTAATTTCTTTAAATACGCGATTCCATATTATATTCCCTTTTAATCAAATTCTAAAAGTATGCTTGTTGACTCCGGTATCACGTTAGTTAAAGACTTCGATGCTTAAAATGTTTAGGGAGAAATGGAATACTGGTGTGTATTTTTTCTTTAAAGTACCGATTCCTGACTGGCTGACACCCTTCTGAAGTAGTTCCATAATATCTGGTATACGGAAATGAAAGCGTAGATAAAAAAGCTTGGATTCTCATGTATCTGATACAAGTATCTTTTAATACAGTCTTTACTGTGTTCTTGAGGATCCTTGTGATATTTTGAGCTCTGGTTGAATGATAAGTGTCGCAGTTTAAATAATTTTCTTAGTTAGAAATTATGAAATGCTCTGTTAAAAGCAAGGGAGTTTTATGTCCGTTGCTGTAAAAGAAAATGCCTGACAAAGTAGGGCTTGGACAGATTCCAAGTGCTTGTACAAATGTGCTAAAGAAATGAGCAAAAAAAGTCATTCCTTTATCGTATTGGCTAGCTAATGTCCTGTCCTCGTTAGTTAGATCAACGAAATGCTGTGGTGTTTGTCAAGGAAAAAACTAAAAGTATTTTCGTTTAAAATGACGGTTAGAAAGAATGTGGACCAGCGTAATACTTCGAGTTTACAGCTTGTCCAAAGTCATTCATTATTAATACTATTAGTAATATCTTCAGTAAAGGCTTTGATGCATAAAATATTTCTGCATAATTAAAATATTTATGATAAAGGTAGGTTGTGTACTTTTGTCCAACTGAGCAATCTTGCTTTCATAAAATATACCAACTTTTTAATGACTGATGATTAACATGCTGTAATACACAGTTTAAATTTAAAAGCTCAAATGCTGTACATGAGTGGTTAAGCTTTATTGGCTCCTCCTGGCGGTTTTACAAGGTGATTCCGGATACTTTCCGGCATGACGTCAAATGACGTGATACACCGCGTGATACCGCGTTTTGATGCGACACGCCCACTGCGGTATACCGCGAAATACCCCACCCTTTTTGAATGGCTGCATCTGTACTAAACATAAGAACTGTTTTTTTAACATTATATTGTTATTTTTAGAAAATAAATCTTTCCTTTTGTCTGTCTTAATTATGTGGAGTTTAGGTAATATACTGTCCTTGACCAAATAAAAAAGATGCTGTGTGCAGCCGACTTGTATAAACTGCTTCTGGGTGTAAAACCTCCCTGATGGTATAGATAATAACCATAGAACAGGAAAGAAGATGCTGAACCTGATCTCTTCTGGTGTGCACAGCGCAGGAAGAGAGGTCTTTGTCCCTGTTGCTGTGTAAGCCATAGTGTTCACCACTTTCCTGGCCCTTTTCTCTTTCTGCCCTCCCCCTCATCCTATAAGGAATATATGGTAATTGCTTTTAAGAAATGAATGTGGTTATGGTACAGACCAATGGTTATCTGAGATAACCTTTTCAAACATACCCTAAACTAAAAAAAATGGATTCCACCAATTCCAAGAAATAGTTCCCAGATATAACATCTGTTTTTGCCTTCTAAAAATTAATATATAATGCTGAACCTTAGATCAATTTTTTTTAAATTACACTGTTTCTTCTTTCTTTTAAAGGAAAATGTTATAGTTTTAGAGACTTAATAAAAATTAGATAAATTCAATGGCATATGTGCTGGAAGAGTACTTATAATTCATCATCAAGTAAACATCATTCCAATCTCAGGGTATACTTTAGTTGAATTCTCCTGTGAAGTACACTATGCTTCATTACATCTATGGGAAGTCTCACCAATCAGGCTTATTTGGATGAGTGCACATTCTTAAATTGCACCATTTTGTTTACACTCAATAAGTATACTCAGTTTCATAGAAAAGTGAATCTAAATGAGAACTCTACAAACAAAATTGGCACCAGCCATAAATTTTACCATACACATTTCTCAATAACAATATTTTGTGATGAGCAATGTAAAAAGACATGATAAAGATACAGAAAATAAAAAGGCTGTTATGCTGGGCAAACGTTCGAGGTAAAAATTCTACCTCAAGGGGGGTACCTTTAAAGTGGAGACGACGGCACCGAAAAACTTTTGGCGCTCCAGCTCTTTAAACCCTGGCCAAATACGAAGAGAGGACATACAGTTAAAATTCAAACTGAATTAAAAACTATACATCCCAGTTAAAATGTTGGTGCTTGTGATCATTGCATTTATCTAACAAAACATGGCAAAAAATCAGTCACATGACTTTGGGGCTCAACGACAAAGCAAAATTGACCCGATAGGCTACCTCAAACTGTCAATTACACTACTGTGTATGCCACTTAAGCCACTCCTATTTGGCTTTTTAGTTATGGAGGCGGGAAGAAGATTCCCCCCCCCCCTCCCCGGGTGCCTGACTTTAACTGTTCTGTATCCGAATCGCAGTAGGGAGAGACATGTACGATACAAAGTGAATGCCAGCTACAATACAAACATATTTTTGTGGTAAGGGGGAGCAAAACATCAGCATTTACTGCTAGTAATTAGTGTAATCTGAGCCTAGATTTAAAGTTAAAATCACAAACAAAGCAATGTAGGAAATGTGCGATTTTGTTGGAACAAAAATACATGCAGAAAATAAATCCTTTTTGACATCTCAAATCAGTTTCAATCAAGGTCTCCAAAACTAACAAGAAAAAGAACATTTTCATAGAACAAATACTTTGTATTTATATAGAATAAATTATTAGATTTATGAGCAATCTAGTTTCTTATTCGTTTGAACTGTGAAATTTCAGCTGCAAAAGATCGCAGCAGAGACAGCACTAGCTCTGCTTGTCATAGACATTCAGAAAAGGATGAATTAAGTCATGTCAAGTGCCTTGGATGTTGGAAAGGGCATGGAATGACTAGGTGAGCAGTAGAGACCCTATGCGTAGCGGTAAAAGAGGCAACACGGAGGTTAGCCCAGGCTCAGGGGGTCAGACGATGTTGGTATAGAAACCTATGCCCTCAGGCCATGAACGTGGGGCAACCTGGTAATAGGCAGGTCTCACGACATCCGTACCCTCAATGCTGAGCAAGAAGCAGAGCAGACACAGGATGTAAATAGGCAACACAGCAAGACACACTGGAAAGACATTAATAATAACAGGGAACTAGGAACAGGACAGAAGTACTGTAGGTGTACAGGGCATGACACAGAGTAATGTAAAAATGCTGGGAACAATTAAAGAGCTCTGTAGGACAAGAAACAAAAGATAGAGAAAACTCTGAAAAGGCTGAAACTTAATTTCAGTCTAAAAAGTAAGGCAAATGAAAATTTAGGACGTTAAAGTGTAAGAGTTGTATATAAATATAAATATGCAAAAAGTTTTAGAAATGAAGCAGGTGTTACTTTGAAATAAGCAAACAAAAAAAAGCTATGACCATACATACAACAGAAGAGGGATGCAGGAACACTTGCAGAAGCTTAGATATACAAATAAATCACATGGAGGTGTGTTACAAAAGAACATGCGAACCTGAAGCAGATTTGGCCAAGAGTTAGGGGCTTGAATAATCAGGTGCATTTCTGGCAGGGAGAGTATGAAGGTTTGATGGGATAGAGAGTCAGAAAATTAGCACACATGAAAAACAGAGCAATTCAGTCAGAAAGCCTTATATTAATTAATAGCACACATGGTTTCATGGAAGGCTTCTCAAATAGTTGGGCATTCAGGTAGATTGTCAGGGGAAAGGATTTGTAAATATATTTTCTGTCCTATCAGATTTATAATTATTCTGTAAATATATTTTGTTAATTACAGTAAGTCAGTTTTTGCAACACCTAAAATGCATTTTTCCAAAAAAGTAATTTAGACTTTGTTACTAATGGAACCACTAAATAAAAACATAAATCAATGTTGGTAGCATTTCCAATTTTGAATTTTGAATCTTAACATATGGGGCCAAATCACATCTAAAGGGTACCCGAATATAAACTAAATTACGTAGAGAGGCTGGACATGTTCTAAGTGCATGCCAAAATGGGCATCAGGATAAAACTAACAACAGAAAGTAAACATAAAACTTCGGAAAAGAAAAAAATACTAAATATTTGAAAATATGACTGACTGATTGTTGTGATCTAATTTAATCAGATGCACAACCAGACAATGTGATTGGACCTTAGGATACAATCTGTAATCTGTAATCAGTGAGACAAGAAGATAATTCACACAAAGTGTGGAGATCTTTTGTCATTTTTCAGTCTAAGAGATACAACAATAAATAATTATAATATTTGAATCTCAGTTCTATTGTGTTTAGCTTTCATAAGAGAACTTAATGTACAGGAGGAATACCATGAATGCCAGATGATTTACCTTTTGACTTGTGCTTAACTGTGTTCTGTAGCTCAAATATAGGTATATACACCTCTGGTACATTAAATCAAATGTCTGTTCTGTATGCTTTAAAGTAAAACAGGTCAAATGTGGAATATCTGACAGTGATATTCCCTTTGCCAATCTAATGGAAAGAATATCTCTAAAACATACTTGCTGTGGAGTCTCCTAGGTAAATGACTTGGTCAGTTACCATTCAAATAATGATTCTTCCTAGACCTATGCATAAAAATGCTGTGGTGTTGTCTAAGTAATTGTTTTCCAAAACTGTTGATTTCTAATGCAGAAGCTATAAAAAAGCTTCTGTGTTCTGACCATACTATAGGAAAGTCAGCTTAATTTCAGTCACAGTTGCAAAGCACATAAAATAGATTTATCTTTAAGACTTTGCCTCTCATAACATGGGTATCATTGACCAAGCCACAGTTAAAATCCAAAAGCTCTAATTTAGATTTAAACAGCATCTAAATTGTTTTATTTTGTAGTAGGATAGTATTAAAATGAGAGTGGGACATGCATGGATATAGCAAATCCTTGCATCAAAGCAATTTAAAACAAATTGGTTGAAATCTCATAGTAACACAGGTAGTAAGATTAAGTCAAGATTTAGACAGGTTTAGGAGTTAAAAAAAGTTTCAGGCTTTTTTTTCCCTTGAAACATTAGTTTTCAATGTATGCCACTTTCCTCAGTTTTAACATTCAGAATGAAGAAATCTCAGGATTTTTTCACAGCTTAAGTACAGGTCATTTGTTCTGTGCAAAAAAGGAAAAAGCCATTTAACAATATCTGTAACAAAACCAATGTTGTAACAGAAAGAATAAGGTTCTGGATCCCAAGATGAATTTAAACAGATGAGTTTATTGCATGCAAGGAAGTTTATTGTTTATTGCATGCCGAAGTCTTGTTTCCCGCAAGAAACAACAAAACCGAAGTATTGTTCAAAATGCCCGTACAAACTTCCAGTTTATATAGAGTTTTCCTACTGCTTCTGATGTCACTTGTTATTATGGTAAAGGGGGGAGGTCGCGGACTGAGGCCAGTTTACAGCCTTTTGACCAAATGGTCAGTTAGATTAAGTCCCCAGGGAGTTTCCTAGCTCACATCTGGAATCCTTATCAGTTCTCCCTTTCCTGCCATAAACTCCTGTTGCTTAGAAGTCTAATCTTCAGGCAGAACTGACTTAAGTTAACCCTTTTCACATCTTGTATCTTACTTCATTCCTCCCTTATGAAATATGGCAAACGTCAGCACTGCCTATTTTTTACACATACAATGTCAGGGCAGATCTTTCCTTTCTAGATGTACAGGCATGCATTACCATGACATTGTGTGTTCCACAGTTACAACAAGATGTGATTGATGTTTTTGTAAAAGTGATAGTTACAATTATACATATAAAACAATCCTAATCCTACAAATAAATAAAGTCCTACCCCAGGACCCAAACGCAGGCCTCAGCCATGTGGAGATCTATCGTCAGGATCTTGGAATAGCAATATTGACCCAACTCTGATTATCATTTTTTGGCTGATAGATATGCCAACACCCGGAATGTATTGATACCATATCCCCAGTAATGCTCCTCAAGCCTAACAAGCACACTGTTGGTCCACCTTAGGAAGCATCAGACACAGAAATGGTAACAACATCCTTCTTTCTGTTCATTCAGTCTCTGGTGCAGTGGCTCGTGAAAGTGTGATGCGTGGATCCAGCGATCTCATCCTGTCACTCAGATGGCACAGTCAGTAGTTAGTGGCACTTGATATGGTCCCTCCCAGCAGGATTGCAATGTCTGGCAGGGTATCTCTTCTTCACCTACACCCACTCGCCAGGTATCCGGTCGTGTCTCCCCTCTACTGGAGGTCCCCAAGCGTCCAGCACCTGTTCATGAGCCCTGTGCACCGCTTCAGTTAACAAACCTACAATATTGTAATAGAGAGTTAGTAAATTCAAAAGTCCATTAGTCAAACTTGGCCTCCAGGGAGTTTCTTTGGCTGCACGTGATGTTCTCAAATGGGCTCTGTCTCACAGTTCCGTTTGCCCCAGCCTGCAAACTGCACAGGACTGCGGATAGAGCATCTACCCACGGTGTTCCTTCAGTTGATATTTCCTTAGTTGGTCTTTCAGACTGTGGGTGATGGGGGCAATGTAACTTCCACCTCACCCCTAGTGAGGCGATTACAGCCTGGCACACCTTCCCAGTGTAGTATGCCCCTAGATCAGTGTCCAAGGGGCAGGGCAGTCCGCACCACGGGATCATCTTTGTCATACACCTGTGTATCCGCCAGCATGAATTTCTGGCTACAAAATGGCATTGGGCTGTGAGAAAATGCAGGGCATCTGGAGTGCTGACGGCCCCACATCCCATCATTATGCAACCCCACATTCTTTTCACATTTTTTCCTAACCACATCTATTAGAGGCCTCAACCTGAATTCTCCCTTTTCCCCAATAGAGGTTTCACAGGGGTCTCAGACTCCTGCTCTCCCAGTGCTGCTCGCCTGGCATCTGCACGGTTGTTTCCTTGAGTTATGGGGATTATTTATTATGTTATTTACACCTTACTACAGCTACTTCAGTCGGCAGCTGTAAAACTACAAATCAGTTCAGAGACAAATCCAGTATTCTTAACTAGAGTCCCTGCCGTTGTGAGAGAATCCTATTTCTCCATAGCCATCCAGAATTGTGGCCTACATGCAACAAATACATACATTATATACATATACAGTACCCCTTTAACATCTTTCTTTTTACAATCTTCCATCAGGGCTATAAACTGGCTTGCTGCGCTGAGGCAGTGGAGGGGCATTTTCCGGTCTTTTGCACCTCGAATTCTTTTGTAACAGCTCAGCCTGTTCTCTGTTCTCCCTCATGCACCAGAGAGGACCCATCAGTAAACAGCATTACATTTTCTTAAATTTTCACGGTCCCCCACCTTTTGGCTACAGCATCTAATGGTATAACAGTATCCCACTGGATGGTGCCTACCTCCATGCTCCTGCATCAGCACAGCTGCCCAGAACCCATTTTCCACACTTACATACAAAAGAATGCTCGATCCATCTGAGGAAACCCCAGTCTCAGCACCTGTAAGAGAGCTTGTTTCAAATTATTACAGGCGGCTTTTGCTGCTGGAACCAAGGCAATCTTGTCCTTGGACTGCTCTCCCCCCTTAAGCAGATCTGTTAAAAGTTGTGCTCACCCCATAAAAACATTGCACCCAGGCCCTGTTAAAATTACACAATGCTAGACACAAAAGGCCCTTATCATAACTGCTTAATATTAGACACTCTAAACCCTGAAGCAACTCAGACTTGTGGGTTTCCTCATCAGGGGAAGCACTCAGAATACCATCAACATACTGAGTGATCACAGTCAGTTGAAGCCACATGATACCCTGTTCTGGATAGTCATTCCTTGTAATGCTGCATAACATCCCAACCCAATAGATCTGGGATAAAACCACCCACATTCGCGTGATAAGTGCACGTGAATGTTAAAATCAATGTTAAAATCTGGTACTCAGCAAGTAAAACTCGCTGCCTCAATACTCCTGTGGCCTCCTGCCATCTCCCCATATACATTACTCTATAGCACACTGTGAAGTGAGACAAGCATGACAGTAGTGCTCCAGTATCCCATAACAGAGAAACCGACACCCAGTTAACAGTACATTTTAGGTTTAACCCCTTCTACGCACTGTAGTGGGACAGACTTAGGGAGGCTACGAGGGATTTACAGGATCTAATCTTTAGGTAAACAGATCTCTCACAAGACTGTTTATTCTCCCCAGACAAAGCTCTAAGCTGGGTGATAATTTTTTTCACTGCTCTTCCCTGTCAGTTGAACCACAGGGCAGGTCATTGCTTCCTTCATCCTGCATGCGCCTTCTGCCGTATCTGGTTTCAAGACATTCAAATAAATTCAACTTTTGTTTCAACTATTACTGTACAACTAATTGTATATAAATACAAAAACTGTTTAACTCCTTTAAGTCCACCTGTACTGTACTTATACGTTTCAGACGCTCTTATATTTTCCAATCTCTTTAAGTTGATTTTCGTCAAGTCTCTTTAGTTACGTCTCTAGCCAGTCCAGCTGGCTAAACACACTCGCACCGTCATTTAGTATACCAAAACTCAGTTACGCACTGTGGTTTTTTACACACACACACATACGTACATGCCGGCACACAAATTCATAAAACACGCATACAAATCAAGAATATATTTTTCTCTTCGTGAATCCTTTTTCCCTTTTAACTGCGTAACTTCTCATAAACTCGACATCACGTATTATCCATCTGTTTATTTTTTTTCCACCACTGCTCAGACACTTTTCGACAGTCCTGCTCAGACTTAACACCGTCTGACAGTTTGTACCCCTTTTTCAGCTTTCAATCCTCCTGCACAGCCTCTTTTCGCTTATGTTCATACTCTTTGTAGCGAGTAAAGTATCTTTTCTTTTATTTATTTCGGGTTTTTTTTTCTCCCATAAATGCACTTTTTAGTAATCATTCCAATTTCTTTCTTTTTTTCTCTCATGTAGCTACATCCTTGTGCTTTTGCCAATACTCATGCTTTCTTTACAGGCATCTTTGCCCCAAACTCCTTCTGACAAACTCAGCTTCTTCTGTTTTTCCTCCTTTACACTTTTCCGATATATAAACTGACCCTTACACTACTTTCTCAAACCACTTGTTAGCACACATGTTCGGTTTCTTTAAGAGTTACTTTGTCGTGTGTGAGGTAACAGCTCATACAGTAGTGGGATGCTTTTACTTGGAAAACCTGTGCATTCCTGCACTTATTCAACTAAGGGACTCTGTTACCTGCAGATCTAAATGCCTCTCAGAGTCTTTAGAGAGGACTTACACAGCACTTTTCACAGGCAAGAAACAAGACCTCAAGAACTCCCTTCCTTGATCAGTAATTCACCATCCCCAGAACGCCAGCATCGCTGCTTTTGCCCCGGGGTGGGCTGACGCACTGAGCTCAATCAGGGCTATTCTCAGATCTCAACATCCTTTAAATCCTGCTACTTAGTGCTTTGCTCTTTTATTATGAGGTGTGTTTAGTAATGTGCGTGTATATATATATATTCACAAACAAGAAAAACACCAGAAACATACATATATCATCTACGTTTCTCCCGTTCCCTTTAAAACAAAAAAACCACGCCACCCCAATCCGTGCATGATCAAGGCATAGCTCATCTCAGGACTCCTGCGCATAATTAAGGCCAAACCAGTCCTGGATTATATATGCAATTAAAGCACCACTCAAGCTCCAGAACCCCGGGCGCAATTAAGGCCCACACTGATCCTGAGCCTCAGAACTCCGAGCGCAATTAAGGCCCACACCAGTCATGGATTATGTGCCTACTTAAGGCACCACTCAGCTTCAGAACCCTGGGCGCAATTAAGGCCCACACCAGTCCTGAGCTTCGTGGTAAAGGTCCAAACCCGTTCAAAAACTCCATGCGCAATTAAGGCATACACCAGTTTTGAACGCCTGTACTCAATACCGCGGATCACCGCCTGCCAGACCAAATTCTGGGCTTACAGCAAACCACCCATTACATACACCGGTGTCTTCCCCGGGCCAGAGGTATCTAGGAGCTCACGTTTACTCCGTCATCTCGGGCGATTCTCACAGGGAGCAGAGACTTCCCAATCGGTCAGACAAGAAAGTCGGGACTTTTTTTTTAAAAAGAGGAGTCCTTACCTCTTAGTAATGTGAGCGCTGACCATCTCTCCTGCCGATGGGAAGTTTTGCACCTTCTGGAGCATCCGCCGACTACGCCAAAATTGTTGTAACAGAAAGAATAAGGTTCTGGATCCCGAGATGAAGTTAAACAGATGAGTTTATTGTATGCAAGGAATAGTAAAGCCGAAGTCTTGTTTCCCGCAAGAAACAACAAAACCAAAGTTTTGTTCAAAATGCCGGTACAAACTTCCAGTTTATATAGGGTTTTCCTACTGCTTCTGATGTCACTTGTTATTATGGTAAAGGGGGGGGGGGGTCATGGTCTGTGGCCAGTTTACAGCCTTTTGACCAAATGGTCAGTTAGATTAAGTCCCCAGGGAGTTTTCTAGCTTGCATCTGGAATCCTTATCAGTTCTCCCTTTCCTGCCATAAACTCCTGTTGCTTAGAAGTCTAATCATCAGGCAGAACCGACTTAAGTTAACCCTTTTCACATTTTGTATCTTACTTCACCAATAACGATGAAATAATTAATCTGCAAACATCTCTGGTTCAAAATTAGACTCCTTTATCATCTCAATATCTGTATATTCGTATTCACCACAAATATTAACAATCTGCCTATATAAGAAAAAATTAGGAAGTAATCTTTCCAGGGGTAAATAAAAACTGTAGACATGCATACTGGAATCCAAATTCAAAGTCAAAGAGGAATTAATACATTATCTTTAATAAATAAAAATACATTCAGTACCAGCTACTACAGTGGTGCTTGAAAGTTTGTGAACCCTTCAGAATTTTCTGAATTTCTGCAAAAATGTGACCTAAAATGTGATAAGATCTTCATCTAAGTCATAAAAATACAGATGCAGCCATTCAAAGTACGCAGTACAAACCCGTACTGCATGCAACTACCTACGTCATACCACAGTACGTGATTGGCTGGCCAAAATAACCGTCAGAGACCCTCGTGGTGCATTGGTCGGTAGTGAAAAGATTTAATCATTTAATCTCTTTACTGTGCACGTTTTAATCTGCTTAGTAATGAATATTTATATGGAACTTTACAGCAAAAGGGAAATTTTAGTAGCTGAGCATAAAAAGACGAGGAGCATAACACATCTGAATGTCATAAACGATATTAATTTAGGAACATAAACATATTATGTAAACTGTACTGTATGGCTGGTATTGGTAGTTTAAAGACAAAATACACACCAGTATTCCATTTCTCCCTTTAAGCATCAAAGTCTTACATGTGGTTATTTTGGAAATGTTTTTACATGCTCCTTCTTACCATATTACTGTACGTTTATATTCTTTGTGAGAAAAGTGATAGTTTTAAGCTTTTCTGCGAATACGCTCGTTATCGGAGTAAACAAAAGTATACTTTTAGAATTTGATTAATAGGGAATATAATATGGAATCGCATATCTAAAGAAATTAATAATGATATAATTATATTCAAGTACTGTAGCTCAAACAGTAGTATGACTTTCTATTGATATGTGTACAGCTGTTTCAGTACTTAATTTGTCACTGCTTTGGCGTGATAGCTTAAGTGACTGACTTATAACCCTGAAGTTGGGTGTTCAAATCCAGCTATTGCCATGAGTTTTCTTTTAACAAATAAACATTTCTTTGAAAAACTAAAATAGCAAATATTATGGACACTCAATGTTCGAAGCTAAGTCATTTATCTTTAACAACAAATAATTCCAAACTGCTACTGATATTATTACTGACAATAAATATTATCGACACTATATTGAATTTGTTGGTCTTTCTAAATATCACAAAACATTCAAAGTTAAATGATTACCATTTTCCATGAATACTTGCGCTCATTATCACAGTAAAAGAAACTCATACTTTTCAGAATTATTTAAGCAATAAGTCACAAGAGGCCATGCTATATCGTGGATACAGTCACAGTTAAAAGGTGTTTTAACTGTGACTATATCCACGATATAGAACAGGCCTCGAGTGCCTTATTGCTTTTATAAACGGTGCCCAAATATGTGAGTGCTGTATAGAATACATTTTAATTTAAAAAAATATTTAACATGAAAATTAAGATGTTTACTTTCCTCCGCCTGAGAATATAGTCCCTCGTTGCTAAGCAACGCGGAAACACAGCCACAAGTACCATAAGCTAGCAAAGAGGACATTAGCTAGCCAATATGATAAATACAGGGGAAAAGGCAATTGGGGAAAAAAAGTCCTGCTGATCTGTTCTACATACCAGGAGGAGGACAGAATATGATTTTTTTCTGTTTGAAACATGTGTTGTCTTTATAAAATAAATGTATTTTAAACGTTTAATTAAGAAGAAAAAAACTAATAGCGTACACAAACATTCTAAGCTGATCACAAGGAAGAAAGATCACCCATTTTTTGCGCATTAAAAAGTGGTTATTAACTATCAAAACCTGTTTTTATAACATTTAAAGTCATGCAATGTCAAAGTTAAGTTGCCCAGCCTAAGAGTGTTTATAATATAAGGGCGTATCTAAAGAAATAAAGAATGATATAATTATATTCATATACTGTCTGGTCCGTCCTATTCATACGAAAGGCAGTGACGTCACTGCCCTGGCAAGCCCTCAGTCATCTGACCAGCGGATTGCTGCATCAGAGAGAGTCAATATAGCTTCTGGGAAACAACTTTTCCTGCATCAAAGTTTAACTAGTTCAGAGCGCCCTACATTACAAACTCCAAGCGTTTCATTTTGAGCTGAAGACCCTCACACCTGAAGAACATTGTGTTTTCTCTCTTCTCTTTTAATGCTTAGATCAAAGATCAAAAAACAATATCTCACACACTGGGACTGATCTGTGATGTGCTGAGTGTGAATTGTGGTGCTCTAGCAGGCTAGCTGGTGTCTGTGTGGTTTGGGCCGGCAGGCTGTGCCGAAAAATAAATAGAACCGGTTTAACAACTCATAAGCATACTGCATACTGTTAACACAACTTTATCAGTGAAAAGACAACGGACACTTTTCCTCCCCCTACATTCTCAGATAAGAATAGGCATACTTTCCAATGAAAGACAGTCCCCCTTCCCCCCACAGACAGACAGACAGACAAATGTTTTCTCTGCCTATTATTTGACGAGCTATTTAGAGGGAAAGGCGGTGACGTCACCGCACTGGCAAGCATGCTTTTTAGATACGCGATTCCATATACCCTGTTAATCAACATCTTGCAGCACCTCTGCAACAAAATATACACTTACATAGCTCAACCAGACAGTTCATCCTGCTACCAACATTGAATAAAAAAATATTTAGTTTTCTAAGTTTCTTTATTAAGTGTTTTCATTAGTGACAAAGGCTAAACTTTCTTGGAAAAATGTCTCTTATGTGTTGCAAAAAACTGACTTGCTGTAACAAAATATATTTAAAATATTAACAAATCCTTTCACCTGCTTTCTAAAACTTTTTGCTCATGTGTATTTTAGTATTTTTTACACCTCTAGCACTTTAACATCCTTAATTTTCATTTGCCTCAATTTAAAACAAATCGTTTGCTCAGCCTAAGGGGGGGGTCTGCTCTCATTGACAGCTGACACTCCTCCATACACTTAACTGAAAAATTAATAACTCCAATGTAAACGTCAATTTTACTATTTGTTAAGGTTTCACAGTCAAGTATGCCATCATGCCACTGACGCAATCACATGACAAGCAGTGAAACAGCCATACACATATCAATAGAAAGTCTTGTACTGTAACACAAACAGTAGTATATTAATATATTTATATTGTTACTAACTTCTTTAGATATGCGATTCCATATTATATTCCCTATTAATCAAATTCTAAAAGTATGCTTTTGTTTACTCCGATAATGAGTGTATTTGCAGAAAAGCTTAAAATATCACTTTTCTCAAAAAGTATATAAACATACAGTAATATAGTCAGAAGGAGCATGTAAAAACGTTTCCAAAATAACCTCATGTAAGACTTTGATGCTTAAAGGGAGAAATGGAATACTGGTGTGTTTTTTGTCTTTAAAATACCAATACCAGCAATATACAGTTTACATAATATGTTTATGTTCCTAAATTAATATTTAAGAGCATGTGAAAGGCATGGTGAATCAGAGATTCAGTGGACCAGAGTAATACTTTGAGTTTACAACTTGTACAAGGTCATTAATTATTAAAACTATTAGTAATATCTTCAGTAAAGACTTTGATGCATAAAATATTTCTGCATAATTACAATATTGATGATAAAGGTGGTAGGTTGTGTACTTCTGTCTAACTGAGCAATATTGCTTTCATAAAATATACCAACTTTTTAATGTATAATGATTAACATGCTGTAATACACAATTTAAATCTAAAAGTCTAAAGAGTATACAACTTTAGACTTTTGCTCCACCTGGCAGATACTATTAACATAATCTAATTTGCATGCGGTAAAGTGCGTATTGTGCGAAAGGACACATTAAGACGCGTTTTGATGCGACACGCCCACCACGTTGTACCACAGCATGCCCCGCTCGTTTTAAATGGCTGCATCTGTAGATCAAGAGAACCCAGTAAACAAATAACACACAAAAGGATATACTTTTACATTCATTTATTGATTAAAATGATCCAACATTAAATGTCTATGTGAACCTATGCTTTCAAATAACTGGTGTGACCCCCTTGAGCAGCAATGATGTTTACGGTAACTGTTGATCAGTCCCGCACGTCGGATTGGAGGAATCTTGGCCTATTCCTCCTTACAGAGCTGTTTCAACTCGGTGATGTTGGTGCATGAACTCCCCACTTCAGGTCCTGCATCAACATTTCTATTGGATTAAGGTCGGGACTTTGACTGGGCCATTCCACACACTGACTTGTGTTTAGGGTCATTGTCTTGTTGCAGGACCCACTTTCTGTTGAGCTTCAGTTCATGGACGGATACCCAGACATTCTCCTGTAGAATTTGCTGGTACAATCCGGAATTCATAGCTCTGTCAATGAAGGCAAGCCGTCCTGGTCCCATGGCAGAGAAACAGCCCCAAACCATGATACTACCACCACCAGTCTTCACAGTTGGGATGAGATTCTTGTGGGATGAGGTTCTTGTGTTAGAATGCAGTGTTTGGTTTTCACCAAACATAATGTTTCTCATTTAAGCCACCAAAAAGTTCTATTTTTGACTCATCCATCCACAGAACATTCTTCCAGTAGTCTTCTGGCGTATCAGGATGGTCTTTAGCAAAATTTTAAATGGGCAGCAATGTTCTTCTTGAAGAGTAGTGGCTTCCTCCTTGCTATCCTCCCATGCACACTATTATTGCTCAGTGTTTGCCTGATGGTGGACTCACAAACACTGACATTAGCTAATGCTAGAAAAGCCTGCTGATCCTTAGATGTTAGCCTAGCGTTCTTTTTGACCTCCCGGAATATTATACGCCTTGCTCTTGGAGTGATTTTTGTTGGACGACCACTCCTGGGGAGAGTTACAATGGTGTTGAATTTTCTCTGTTTGTACACTATCTGCCTGACAGTGGATTGGTGAGGCCCAAAGTAAAAATTGCTTTGTAACATTTTCCAGTCTGATGAGCATCGACAACTTTTTTTTTTTTGAGGTCCTCAGAAATCTCCTTTGATCGAGGCATGGCATGCATTCACAAACCTGTGTGGTGAAGACCAGACTTTGGTAGTGAAAACTCAGGTTTATTTTTTTAAATAGGGCAGGGCCACCCAAACTCACACCTGAATGTCATCCCATTGATTGACACTCCTGACTCTAATTATTCCTTAAATGAACTGATAATCCTAGAGGTTCAGATACTTTTTCCAACAAAGTCATTTAATGTTGGATCGTTTTGATCAATAAATGAATGAAAAAGCATATCATTTTGTGTTTTGTTTTATTGGGGTTTCTTTATCTATTTTAAAGACTTAGATGAAGATCTGAAAACATTTTACGTCAAATTTATGCAGAAATTTGAGACTATTCTAAAGGGTTCACAAACTTTCTAGCATCAGTTTAAGTTAAGTCAGAGACAGAATAACGGAGACAAAGTCCTTCACCCTGTCCTTTAACAAAGTAAACTGCTCCCCCCACCTCAGACATCTACCAGAATAATAGACATACACCTAAAAAAATAAACATACAAAAAAATGAACCACATTTGGGACCTGTTATGGCGCTTAAAGAACCCTATGCAGGTCTCCAGGAGAGTCCAATGGCTTACAAGTCCGAGAGGGATGAGGCAGCAGAGTAGTCAGTAGTTCCACGCGAGGTCAAATCTGGATAGAGAGAGGGAGAGTAACATGGCAAAACAAATCCGAGAGGGGTGAGATGAAAGAGTTGTCAAGAGGTCCAAGGCCAGAAGAGTCTTCGTAATGGAGGTCCGGGAGAAATAGATTGGATATCAAGGGTTGAGGATGATGCGAGCTCACGAGGTGGATAGATTATAATACCAAGCATTGATTTGGAGTGAACGGAAGGTTTAAATAGTGAAGGAAGGGGTGTGGAATGGAAATTGGATAATCAGGGTTAATTGATGCCAGCTGCACCTGTAACAGGAACCCCTTTCTATTCCATTACCTTTGATCACAAAGCCAAATGTGTGACATTAATACCATCATGACTGAAAGTCACAACACCAACTTAATCAACACCTACAGGAAAAATAAAAATAAAATAAATATATATATAAGCGTATAGGAGCCAGAGTGGATGAAAAAAGTATATGTAAAATGAAACTTTATTTAAAATATCACTGTTCTCATTAAATTCTCCAACATGGAAACTCTGAGGTGACATCAAGAAAAAAAAACATGAAAGTAGCCTTGTCTTCCCAAATTTACTCTTGAATTCAAGCAACATATTCATTTGTTCACTGTTCACCTGAGACAAAGTCTAGTTTAGACTCACCAGTGCCATCTCAGTTTTTACAAGCTGCATTTAATTTATTAATCCTTTAACCAAGTAAGATAATTGATAAAACTATATCAACTTGGATAGTAACCATTGATAGATTTATATTGCTAATATATCTTGCACAAGGGCACAACAGCAGCATCCTACTCATGATTCGTTGGTCTGGAATCCAGAGTCCTAACCACTATTTCAAGCTGCTGCCTAAAGTAGCTTTTCAATTGACTGCTACAGCTGAGTGGCCATCTTAGCTAGTGAAACTTTCTCTGTATATTCAATTTTGGGTAAAAATGGAAGGGTCAAATTGCTTCTATGTCCCTATGATTTCACAAAGATCACAGGCACAAATGAAAAAAAAATGGTGCAAGCAGAAATAAAAAAAAAAACAAGAAAAGGGCGTAATTGGCAACTCTAACTATGCACATCTATCCCAGCATGGCTGTTATTTTATGTTCTTACTTTGGACATTTTGAATGCAAAAAAATTGTGGCGCTTGATTGGTATTTTGTTTCATTTGAGTAAGTCTTTGTGTTGCATAGCAATGACAATACAGTCTAGCTGTGACTGTGGAATCACAGGCTGAGGTTCTAGACATTTTCATTTAAACCGCTTTTTTGACTTACAAATTTCAATACAAAGAGGCTCAAGGTATCAAACTGCACAAATGCTTACAGGTACATTTCATGTATCAGTCCCAGCTGCTTTTAATTCTTTTATATTGCTCAATAGTATTGTATGTCTTCCTTCAGTCTAATGTTTTGTAGTAATTTGAATATTTGTAATTCTTATTTTGATAGATTAGCCAAACAAGATAGCCTTATGTTATGCCAGTCTCATTGATTCATATGTTATAGTTCTGTCACAAAGTAGCCCTATTCTGGAAATCTGTTTGTATTTTTTTTTGTTGTTTCCTAGATTATTGACCCCGTACCTCTTGTTTCAATGTCTGTCATTGGTTACTCACCTTCATCTTTTTTCTCCATACTGTCATGATAAGTGAGTGAGAGACACAATATATTGTATTTTCTCAAATTGGTCAAGAAAAACTCTCAGTTGCACCTGCAATAATGTTCAGTGATAAAAAACATCAAACAGTAAGTAAAAGTAATGAAATCTGTGATGAAATCTGCATAAATTATATTTGTGTTGAGAAATCTTAAGCCAGGTGTTTATAAGAGTTAACAGGAGCACTTGTTAACTCCCACTAACAAGTTATTCTGAGCTCCATTGATTCTGGAGTGTTTCTCCAATTGGAACTAAGTAAATGTTTAAAGAAAGAGACCATAAGTCATAAAACATACTACTTCACTTAGCAAACAAGTCATGGAGCTTAGTTAGGAAGTGAATGCAGAACATAAAAACACTACAGAGAGAAATGAACGGGAAGCAATCCTGCTAAGCATTAGTAATTTATAACTTTATTGTTATTATTATGTTTTTATCTTCTAATTTGATCTTCAAAAATAGGTAAACAGGACTAATATTTTTCTGGATTGAGTAAGTACAGTATATATAAAATTGAAAATGAGAGATCTCTATCCAGTGTGTGATGTAACACAGAAAAAGAAGGGGAAAATAGTTTTTTCTAATATATATATAAAATATAAATAATTATATACTAAATAAATAATATACTAAATATAAAAAGTGACAGAAGTAGTAAATTAACTGTTTCTGAAATCTTGCAAGTGCAAACACTTTTGATATTGATTAATCATGTGTCTTTCATATCTGTCAGTAGCGGGCAATATGTTACTTTAAAAAGTAACATATTAGTATCATGCATTTCTTTATTCGACAAAGGCATGCTATTAAAACTGTCTCAACAATTAAAAAATCCAGACATTTGAAAATGTACTTTTTAATGGTAAAGTAGATATAATAAAATTTGATAATGTCATTTCAAGCAACTAAATGAAATCCCAGTTTGGTCAGCAGCACACCCTATAGGAAACTTCAAGTGTAATTTGTAAGAATTATCTGTCTCTTTCTTATGCACATTACATAGTTTAATTAGATATTCTAGAAGCTCATTGTCATTTGAACAGTTAGAGCATAAAATTGCCTTTTAGATTCTTGAGTGATTTCCTGTAGATAGCAGTTTGTATAACGCTTTGTAATGCATGCCATGTTTTCCTTATGCCTATATGACAGAATATAATAGATTGCATATATATTTTGGTAGGGTGATACAATAATGGGTAATGTGTAACATATTACGTTTCCATTAAGAATTTCTATAAAATTTGATAAAAATATTGAAATCAGCTAGGTATCAGTTAGATTTTGTTTATGATTCTTTTATTATTTGGACAAACATAAGAAAAAACATTCAATTACTACTATGATTACAGGTAAAAAAGAGTGTGTAAAGACCTACAAAATTAAACTATATATCTGTTCAGTGTATCCCAATATTGTTAAGTCAAGTATGACTTAAGTAGTATATTTTTCAGATTGGTGACCAAATAATAGCATGCAGGACTTTCGACATTTCTACAGCAGATCGAAAACAATAATTTGCCATGTATACAAAACCTTCCTCCCTCAAACACTGGCTGCTGCGAGTGTGGGAAATGTCAATATTATTCTCTGTAAGTAATCAAATGGTGAATAAATTATTCAGGTTATATAGGACAAAAAGTCATTACAAAGTAAAGAAGAAAACTATCTGAAATGTAATTACTCTGCTACAGTATGCTGAAACATGCAAACAGAGACTAATGATGGAAAAAAGAAGGTCTAGTAATGACAATGCCACTGAAAAAGTGTGAAAATGATTTAAAAAGGAAAAAAGAAAAAGTCATACAAATATTAATGTTTATGCATAAAACCTGATGCAAATAATAAGAATAAGATTTTGGCCAAAAAAGAATAGATACAGATAACACAGATTATATTCACTGCTTGGAATGTGTTCAGAAGTATAAATGCTTTTAAACACAGAAAGTACATTGTCATTGCACTTGAATTGATGTAACTCATTTTTTCATAAAACAAAACCGAAAAAAGCAAAGCTGTTCTAATTATGGAGCATCATGATAGATTGACAATTAATGTTTTTGTGCCTCAAGCATCTGTCTATGCAGAGTCTGCATGCTTTCTTAGTGTTTACATAGGCTTGTATTAGCTGTTATGGTTTCTATCCACCTCCCAAAGATATTACAACTAGGTTTGACTGGCTATTCTAAATTGTCCCTTTATTCATGACTACGCAATGGAGTGACATCCACAGTGACTAGTTATATGTTCTACATCTTGCTTTACCTCCTATATTTCTGGTATATGGTGAGACTTACTATAGCCCTCACCTTAACGGGGAGAATTGTGATTAAAGATATAAAGGTGCATTAGCAATACTGAGTGAAAGTTCATATATTCTCCTAAAGGGTGGAGCAAACTCACTTCTACTGAGTTATAAAATCTTAATGGAAAGAGAGAGGACAGATGGAAAACAGAGAAGAGTTCTTCAGATCCTGTGTGTAAATCACATATGAGCAGGAGAGTAAAAAAAAGAAAAAACGTTTTTCAAGATCTCAAATCATTGAGATACAGTGGGTATAGAAAGTCACCACCCCCTTTCACAATTTGTACCTTTTGTTGTATGACACTCTGAAAATAAAAACAAAATTACTGAAATTGGGTTACAATTGTTGGGTTAAAAAAATAATTAATATTACAACAGTAAAATACCTTATTTGGATAAGTGAACATCCCCCTTACAATTGCATTTGTAAACTTGCTCAGGTATAACCAATCACCTTACAGATCACACAACAAACTAATTGGCTCCCATCTGTGATCAATTGTGGTGATTTTGATTAGTTCAAAATAAAAGCAGCTGTTTCTAGAGGATTCTACTGCTTGAAAGTGTATTTCAAAGCAAATAATCCTCTATGGGTGGAAAGGTGCTTTCAAAAGAACTTCGAGATAAAGTTGTGGAAAGGCACAAGTCAGGAGAGGGTATACAAAGATTTCAAAGGCTTTAAGTATCCCATGGAGCACGGTCAAGACCACAATTAAGAAGTGGAAGTATAGCACCACCCAGACCTTGCCTAGATCAGGCAAGACTGATCAGAGAGGCTACCAAGAGACCGATGGCAACTTTAAATGAGCTACAGGCCTTTACGGCAAAGACTGGTCATTGTGTGTATGTGACAACAATATCACAAGCACGCCACAAATCTGGCCTGTATGGGAGGGTGGTAGGAAGAAATACTCCTTAAAAAAGCCACATCAAGTCTTGTTTATGTTTATGTTAAAAAGCACCTTAAAGACGCTGTGGTCAGATGAGACCAAAATCAAACTTTTTGGCCAGAGTGCAAAAAGGTATGTCTGGTGAGAACCCAATACCTTACCATCCAAAGAACACCATTCCTACAGTAAAGCACAGTGGTGGCAGCATCCTGTTGTGGGGGTGTTTCTCTTCAGCAGGGACTGGGACACTTGTCAGGATAGAAGGGAAGATGGATGGTCCAAAGTACAGGCAGATTCTTGAGGAACACCTGTAGCCCTCAGCCAGGAAGTTGAAACTGGGAAGATGGTTCACCTTTCAACATGACAATGACCCAAAGCACAATGCCAAAACAATCATACAGTGGCTGAAGGAAAGAAAGGTGAATGTCCTTGAGTGGCCTAGTCAGAGCCCTGACCTAAATCCCATCAAAAATCTTTGGAATGATTTGAAGAGGGCAGCCAAGTGCAGAAACAAACTGAAAGGCTGTAATTCAACCAAAAGGTACTTCTACAGAGTATTAACTCAGGGGTATGTGCTATTATCCAACCCAGTTATTCTACTTTTTTATTTTTATTTATTTATTTTTATTTATTTTGCTTTCTTCTTTCACTCGGATTTTGCAAGGTACAATTTGTAAATAAAACTGGACAGTCTGATTTTATTTTACTTCTTTTTGGGCTTTAGGGCAACAAAAGGTGAACATTGTGAAAGGGGGTAGTGACTTTCTATACCCACTGTAACTGTATAACTACTGGTTATCTACCTGAAAACTGGAAGAAAATTAAATAAGGTTTCATTTAAAATTTAGATCACCTCAGATGTGATCAGATATTTTGAAAGCTAAAATGGTAAGGTAAAATGACTAAAAATGTTGTATTGTTTAAATCTATAAAGAGTATGGTTTAATATTTCTATATTCAATTAAATCTGTTGCAAAACTGCTCACATGTTCTCTTCCCCAGAGCTTTGAATCATATTTTATCATTTTAGAGGTATACTTGCTAGGTCTGTTCTTATTAAGATATTTAAAGGTATTGAGAGTATTAGCTTTGGAATTAAATTAGGCAAACAGCAGAACAATGTGCTGCAGAAATGCAGGATGTTATATTGGCGTGGAATATTGCAGGTAAATTTGAAACAATATCCACTGACAGCACACAAAACTGCTTTCGACTTAAGCAAAACAAAATTTGATAGTGTTCTCTGTGCTGCACAGTTTTCAGTTTTGCAGGAGGAAAACTCTACAAACTGCTTCTACAGACAACTATCTTATATGGAGACATAAATGTGTGTGTAGCGGCGAGGCTTATTAAAATACAGGAATTAAGATTTTGGCTCCCTTGCCAGTGAGGCCCCATCTCTCTCTTCATCTCTGTGGTGCAGCCACAGAGAAGCTATTCATGCAGGCTGATTTAAAGATGTTTTCTTTTGATAAGGGACAGCTCCCAAATGGGGATGCACTTAGCTAAGCCTGGCTATCATGATCAACGGTCATACATTAGCGCCTATCTGTATAGGGAGTGCCAGATGGACATCTGGACTGCATTCCTAAGTGTCAGGAGTAAGTGACTCATATCTTACCTTGATCAACCATTCAGGGACTGGTAGGGCAGAGTAACCCACGTGGGTCTCTGATGCCTATGAAACTTTCAGCCAATGAATGAGCTGAAGTTCCTCCAGGTAAAAACAGGCAACACAGAGGGCCTAAAAAGGAGAATTCCAGGGGAAGAACAATTCCAGGGCAGGACGGCCCGCAGGCAAGAACAGTTGGGAAGCGCAGGACACTCTCGCAGTGCGCCTCCTGAACATCCTCAGACTCAGCCCGGACCAACACGTAACGGCCAGTGTGTCCGAGTGCCAGAACTTTCCTTTGTTCTAAGAGACGAGAGCGGAGGTTGCCAGAGAGTAACCAAAGGATTCACCCAAGGTTAGCACCAGCAGCAAGCCTCGTGAACAGGTCAGAACTGTGGACAGCTGAATCACTATTCAGAACTAGCGCTTCATCAGGAACGAACCGGTCTTCTTCCTGACCTGCTGGGACCCACAGTAACTTTTCTCCTGAGCACATCTTTGCTAGTTAAAGCCAACACTAACTAGCGAGTCTTCAGAGAGCAGCACATTGCAGGAACTTCTCGCAAGCCGCACAGCACAGCCTGGTATGGAGCCATAGAGCGCGGATTGGACAGCAACAAGCCTGAAACTGTTTCTTTGCTTGTGCATGCAGGAGATCTGAATCCCCAGAGATCGGATGAGTATTCAACTTCACTGCATTACAGCTCAAGAATTCAATTGTTATCCCTACCAGATGATATCAATTTAATTCCTAAGAGTTATGTACTTGTTTTGAGTATCTAATGTAGAAGTTGTAACCAAGTTCAATTACGAAACGGTCTAAATGAATGATATACTGAACGTATGTCCTCTTGATATGTGTAACTCTTCGTAACTGAATGAATATATATCTTTGTATTCTGATGACCCTCACGATAAGATCTGTTAGGTTTACATGCATATTTGATGTATTAATAAATGTATTCTTGTGTATCAGTACCTGTGTGTGTGCGTTGTTTGAGTTATGTCGCATGGTTGGATTCTAAGACCATTAAAAGAATCATTTTGTGACTTACTGCTACAATTAATAATTGTCCCAGTAAATGCCCAAACCCCTACAGAACTGGTGCCTCGTGAGAGCACACTACATGTGTGTTCTTTTAAACCTGGCCTAGTCAGCAGAGAAACATAGCTGAAGTGTGACGGCCTTTTTTAAAACTTTTAATGTTATGTAACTGTAACTGGGCTCCGTGCTCAGTATAGAACCGTGTCATGGCAAAGGTCCCTTTGGTATTTAATCTCAAGTGAGTGGCCCTGTGCATGCTTAGATTCTGTGAAAAATGACAATTGACTCCTTGCAGCAGCAGTGTGTGCAGAACTGCTCTTGTCATACAATGCCTGCTTCATCCATTTATTTTCTAACTTTTTGTATTTATTACATATTTGGAGGGGAGACAGGGGCTGTCCAGACAAGAAAAGTCTTTGGACTGTGTGAGGGAAATGTAGCATCCAGAGGAAACCTTCCTGAATATTAGGAAAACACACAAAAATCCACACAGATAGCACTCCAGGCACTGAACCCAGGGTCCCCAGCACTGTGAGGCAACAATGATAAACACTGCACTTTCGTGCCACCTGTCAACTATTATAGCATCATCACCATTATTATTGTTGTTGTCATTGCAGTTCTTTACAGTATTTAATCTCAAGGATACTTCCCTGAAATAATTGAAGTTTGGTCTCCTGAAATTAGATATTATGTTGTGTGTGGATATGAATGTTGTCCTGAATCATCTTGAATAAAATTTATATCAAAAGAGACAAGTGCCCTGTCTCTTTTTCCATATCAACAATTTTCAGAATTTGTGTGTCTGATTTAGATGTGTTATCTAACCCCTCAGACAAATAATTTACTTTTGTTTTTCAGATGGACATAATTCAGATAGACAATATTTCTGTTTCCCATGCATTTATGTTGTATGCATTAAGATCACAATAACAGTGTCTGCAGAAGTTTACTGAGAAATTTCCATATGTCTCATGCAGACCTTTTTTATACCACCCTATTACAAAGTGGAATGTTTCAGATGTAGTTCCAAGCTACATCTGAAGCATATCTTGATGTTAAGTGTTGTCAGATAACCCCCATATTATGTAGGATGCAGTCCAAGTGATGTAGTTTTAAAGTTTTATTAAAGATAATTCTACTGTATTTGCTCAATCCTGCATAAATCCAGTCGTGTTAGATTACTCAGTTGGAAGTCATTGTTTTTTTTTTTCCTAGAACTCTCTTTTTCTGATGCTTCTGCTTTTGAAATCAACCTTGTTTGAAACTAATCAAATTTATTAGACTTTGCACCAGATTTCTGCTTTGTAGATCTAAGAATAATGGTCCTTAATCCAGCTATTTCCTAGCCTTGAGTCTCTGCAGAAATGTATGCTTCTTTGTAGATAGCCCTGCCATTACAGTTGATTTTGCTGTCAGCTCCCACACAGATGAACTCCACATTTAATTTTTTTTTCTAAATTACAAGTTCAAACATTTATTATGATAGAGGAAAATATATGAGAGTTCTCAAATCTATCAATTTACCTTGTCTTTCCACTGAAAATAACTCTGTACTGTGGGTACATATTGCAATGTCTGTTGATAAGGAGCAAATCATCAAACTCATCAGGCATGCTCACTTTTGAACCTAATGCTCTCTTCAGTTGTCTGTCAATCTACTAGAAGTTCAAAATTGGAACATTTTGGAGAAAGAGATTACAAACACACATACTGTAGGTCAGTCTGTTTTGCTCACATATTCTTTTGCTCTTCACTATAACAGCCTAACAGCAATAACATAGTTGTTGATAAGTCCAGATTCTGCTAAAACATGTATTGTTTATTTTGTTTCTTCTTCCTTGTACCCAGATGAGTTACATTCTATGAAGGACAATGTCGTGAGCAGTTGTGGTGAGAAATGGGGATCACTATAAGATAATGAACAACACCAACATGCCTTAAGAGATCTCAATACAATTTGAACCTTATTTTATTGGGATTTCATACAGTACATGTAGTCCTAATACATTGCTTGAACCAGGTAATCAATATTCCTTTCCTGATTTAAATACAGCTTTTGATAATTATAATTTCAATTATAGCCTCATATGTTATATGGGAAATCATTAATGCATCACTGGTATTTCCATTAATTGGTTTGGCTCCTGTTTTGCTACCAGTAGCCAATTATAAGTCTTGGTTATTCTAAATGCTGTTTTTGCCCAACTTATTCAGGGCATTCCGCAGGATCTGTACTGGAACCTGTCCATCATGGATTTTGTTTTCATATCAGTTTCTCTGATATTTATTTTCAAACCAAAATAGATACTATTGATGCAGTTTCAGAACTGTACATGTTGGTTTTCTGTTTGTCTGGCATTGATACGGATACAATATAACTTTCTGCTGAAGCTGAACTTTGAACTTGTTCATAATTTTAGTATTATTGGTGACAGTGCAGAAATAAACGTTTTTTATTGGAATTTGGAAAACACGGTGTTACACTTTACTGTGCTTTATTATTTGAAGTGCATGTTCACAAGAGTGAAGTGCAAGAGTATCTGTCTTAACATTGCCTTTCTGCCCAGGTGTTGCTATATCATATTATTCAGTACTAGGTTATCTGTGCTTATGTCTCACTAAAAAAGGAAATCTCTGAATCTCTGAAAATATATCTTTTCTTTGCTCATGTGGAAGTTTAATTGGTGATCTCAACATCATAAGTTGTGTTTTTAGTCACTCCATGGAAGAAAAGTGAGGGCACACATAATCTTTGTCACATAGAAATATTAATTGATCGTGACATCAGTCAGGTCTGGAAGAGGAAAGTCCTGGTCCCTTAGAGATGATGGAAAAAAAATTCATAAAGGGAGGAGAGAGATTATATTGTAACCAATCAAAAGATAAATTAATCAACAGTATTAAGATTCAGGAAGCAAACACATATTTGAGTGAATTCTTTCAAATATTACTTGGTTGATCTCAAAAGAAAAGATCTACAGCGGTGTGAAAAAGTGTTTGCCCCCTTCCTGATTTCTTATTTTTTTGCATGTTTGTCACACTGAAATGTTTCAGATCATCAAACAAATTGAAATATTAGACAAAGATAACACAAGTAAACACAAAATGCAGTTTTTAAATGAAGGTTTTTATTATTAAGGGGAAAAAAAATCCAAACCTACATGGCCCTGTGTGAAAAAGTGATTGCCCCCCCTGTTAAAACATAAATCAACTGTGGTTTATCACATCTTTGGAAAGCTGAGTTCAATTTCTCTAGCCACACCCAGGCCTGATTACTGCCACACCTGTTCTCAATCAAGAAATCACTTAAATAGGACCTGCCTGACAAAGTGAAGTAGACCAAAAGATTCTCAAAAGCTAGACATCATGCTGCGATCCAAACAAATTCAGGAACAAATGAGAAACAGAGTAATTGAGATTTATCAGTCTGGAAATAAATGGTTATAACGCCATTTTTAAAGCTTTGGGACTCCAGCGAACCACAGTGAGAGCCATTATCCACAAATGGCGAAAACATGGAACAGTGGTGAACCTTCCCAGGAGTGGCCGGCCGGCCGACCAAAATTACCCCAAGAGCGCAGCGACGACTCATCCAAGAGGTCAGAAAAAACCCCACAACAACATCCAAAGAACTGCAGGCTTCACTTGCCTCAGTTAAGGTCAGTGTTCATGACTCCACCATAAGAAAGAGACTGGGCAAAAATGGCCTGCATGGCAGAGTTCCAAGACGAAAACCACTGCTGAGCAAAAAGAACATAAAGGCTCATCTCAGTTTTGCCAGAAAACATCTTGATGATCCCCAAGACTTTTGGGAAAATACTCTGTGGACTGACGAGACAAAAGTTGAACTTTTTGGAAGGTGTGTGTCCCATTACATCTGGCGTAAAAGTAACACAGCATTTCAGAAAAGGAACATCATACCAACAGTAAAATATGGTGGTGGTAGTGTGATGGTCTGGGGCTGTTTTGCTGCTTCAGGACCTGGAAGACTTGCTGTGGTAAATGGAACCATGAATTCTGCTGTCTACCAAAAAATCCTGAAGGAGAATGTCCGGCCATCTGTTCGTGACCTCAAGCTGAAGCGCACTTGGGTTCTGCAGCAGGACAATAATCCAAAACACACCAGCAAGTCCACCTCTGAATGGCTTAAGAAAAAAAAAATGAAGACTTTGGATTGGCCTAGTCAAAGTCCTGACCTGAATCCGATTGAGATGTTGTGGCATAACCTTAAAAAAGCGGTTAAGGCTCGAAAACCCTCCAATGTGGCTGAATTACAACAATTCTGCAAAGATGAGTGGGCCAAAATTCCTCCACAGCGCTGTAAAAGACTCATTGCCAGTTATCGCAAATGCTGGATTGCAGTTGTTGCTGCTAAGGGTGGCCCAACCAGTTATTAGGTTTAGGGGGCAATCACTTTTTCACACAGGGCCATGTAGGTTTGGATTTTTTTTTCCCCTTAATAATAAAAACCTTCATTTACAAACTGCATTTTGTGTTTACTTGTGTTATCTTTGTCTAATATTTCAATTTGTTTGATGATCTGAAACATTTCAGTGTGACAAACATGCAAAAAAATAAGAAATCAAGAAGGGGGCAAACACTTTTTCACACCACTGTATTTACAATACAGACAATGAGCCAAACAGTTCTGTTATTCAACAAACAATGATAAATTATTTCAGATTTAGTGAAGAAGTAATTTAAAGTCAGATGGAATGAGCATGTCTTTTTGAATGCCAACATTGTTATGGAAAATGCGGTAAGACTCTTTCCATTGCTTGCACAGTGAAATTGAATTTATGACCAAGAGAAAATAATCTATCTTTATTTATTGGTTAAAAGACGAAGTATTGAAATCTGTCACTAAAACAGTAACTTAAGTATGCAAAATATAAGTCAACTAAATAAAAATACATATTATGTACTACCTTTATGAAAGGTACATACTATCATTGTTTGGTATAAAATGCCTTGTTTGTAAATACTGTATACATACAATAACTTGTATGTTGTATGTTTGGTTTTCTGTAGCATAGTCTTTGTGTTGTCTTTGCTAATAAAATATAAAATTTATTTAACCAAGTGTGCTTGGATTATTACGCTTGTGAGACATATTTGGGTAAACATGTTCAGTGTTCAGTGTGTGGCAATTTGTTTGGTGGGAGTGAAGTTTTATTTAATCTCTGACCCAGGGAAAAGTGTGGTGTGGACGGTTGAGGAGAGAATGCAAGCTCGTGCTGTGTCCGTTATTCTTTATTCTTTGTCTTCTCTGACTTGGTTGGCTAGTTTTGTTTTGGTTTTTATCAATAAAATTTGATAATCGGCCAGTGAAAGCTCTGTTGTCCTTCACATGAATGCCTGAAACATTATACTGAACCTAGGATTTTACATATATTTTGTTGGCAGCGGCGTTTTTTTTTTGTGTGTGTGTGTGGTCTTCACGGACAAAAACTTCAGCACCGTGTCTTGCCGTTTGGACATTTAATTTGGATGATTCGCTGTTCGCAAAGGGACTGCACCGTGAGTTTACTACACTGCTTTGGCATTTCATGTATTCAGTAGGATGAGTATCATTATCTGACTGATTATTTTTATAACTTGAGGATCTATGTTTTTATCAATATTACCTTGAAACGAAACTTACTGCAATTCGTTACTTGTTTGCCACAAGTAAAATCTTCAAGTTAAGAACTTTTAACTTTAATACTGCCATCTCCGATCGCATTTTGGATATTTTACTTTTTTTTGGCTTTGTGACGCGGTTATTCTAGACTTTAGATTGCATACAGATTTGTTGGGTTTTGTTTTTTTTTCGTCCGGTCAAAATCACTATAATATTTCTGAAGATACTTGGAATGAATCCATTAGGAGAAAGTCCCAGTTTTGAAATTGAATATGTCTACAGACATGTCTGATGATGACACTTTCACCGCTGTGGTGCACTTCAAAGCTGTTTTGCCAGCAGATTTCACTGGTGAAGGAACCGAAAGTTTTTCACAGTGGTTTAGACGTTTTCAAGTGTGCTGTAAGACTTCAGGTATGGATTAAACACAAATAGCCAAAATTCTTCCATCTAGATTGGCAGGTGATACATTTAGTTATTGGGACAGTCTCCCAGATACAGTGAAATGTGATTATGATAACACTTGCAAGCACATGCAATCTGTTTTTGGACAAAAACAGGAACTCAGAACATTTCAAACATATCTGAATGCACGGCCGCATCAGCCTAATGAACCTTTGGAGGTGTATGCAGCAGAGTTGCATCGCCTTGTGCTACAAGCTTTCCCAGATTATGGGCAAACTGCCATTACAGGAGAAATCCTGAGGCTTTTCATTACTGGACTTGACCTTGAGTTTCAAGCAAAATTGTATGAGTTTGGTGTCACCACTCTTGATGAAGCTCTTAAGGTAGCTGGCCAGTGTGAGAGAGTGGGTTCCACATTCCATGGCATCTTCCCAGCTGCAGTGTCAATGACTACTCCACTGCCTGCTCTCTCCACCCTAGTCTATAGCTTGTCTAATACCAGTGCTGACAAGCTAGCAGCCCAGCTAGACAAACTTACACTTCAAGGGGACAGATTGCAGTCAGCTGTAACATCACTGACTCGCACCCAGGCATGTATCCATTCTCATTCCCCAGAGGTCCAGTCTTCATCTGCTGCATGTAGGAGACCACAGTCCCCAGATGGGCCCTGGGATAGCCACTGCAGTCCTTGCTGTGACTGTCGACATCAAACAGATTCTACTGCTCGTCAGTTATACAGCAGAGGCAGATCTCCTTCAAGCAGCTGCATCAGTCAAAGCTGACCTTTTCGCAGCCCCAGTCCTGCTGCCAGGTCATACCAGCAACACCATGGTTATGACGAGGCTGTACACTGGGACCGTCAGGTGTCAGGCCATCATCAGCGGGGGAGGTCTGATAGCTTTGAAAAAGAGTCTGCAATGTCTCAGGAGAGGTACAGGCATTGTTCAGATGACCCAACCAGCTCAAGTTCCAGATATGAGAGAGACAGCGACAGAGACGGAGGTAAAGAGCACTCCAGACAACGTTCTCCCAGTCTGACACCATCACGTGTGCGTCATATACATTTCACAGAGCCCCAAAGGCAGGGAAAAGAATGTTAGCTGGAGAGGGGGGCCAGTCTTCAGCTTCATTGTCAGTGGCCCACAAGTCAATGTCATTACTGTCACAGGAGTACGCAGCATGGACACCTTATGTAAGGGGATTCATTGAGGATCAGGAAGTAAGCATTTTCCTGGACACAGGCTCTGGTTTGTCATTAATTAGTGAAAACTTACGACAGCACATTCCAGCACTAAAACACCGCCCTTTGATGAAGCATTTTCAAATAGCACATACAATTACAAGTGAGCAACTTGATATTTTAGGGTCATTAACTGTTTCATTGCGCCTTGGCTCACAAACTTTAGGTATAAATGTGTATGTTGTTCGGGACTCTAGCCAAGATGCTTTACTTGGATGGGACTTTTTAAAGAGACATGGTGCTTCTATGGATATTACCACAGGTGCCTTTGTGTTCAGAAATGAACCAATTCCACTACTTACTTCTTCACAAGCACTGCCCTTCTGCTGCAATGTGTCACTTTTGTCACCCGTATCAGTGCCCCCGCTAACTGAGATTATTATTCCTGCCTCAGTCACATGCCCCACTGAAATTGGAGCAAAACTACATGGGTTCCAGGGAATTCTGGAGCCAGATAAGCAGTCCAAGAGAAACCTCGCAATTGCACGCAGTTTCTCCATGGTTGAGAATAGACTTACACTCATTCACTTGCTTAACCCCACTCACCAGGATATTGTGCTACCCCTGAAGACACACATTGGTCAGTTCTACTCTGCGAAACATGCCCTCTGACTTTTACATCCCCATTGAGTGTGTAGCAACAGTTAGTCAGCTTCATGCTCCTCATAACTTACCTGATGTTCACATTGACAAAGATACTCTGACCCCAGAAGAACTGTCAAAATTAAATGCTCTCTTATGTGACAATTGCGATGTTTTCAGTACAAGCCCAACTGATCTAGGCAAAACAGACTTGATCAAACACAAAATTCGGACATCATCTGCATCCCCAATACGTCAACAGGCGTATCACACCTCTTCTCTAGTGAGGGATGAAATAAACCGACAAGTGCAACAATTACTGGATGCTGACCTGATTGAACCTAGCCACAGCCCATGGGCCTCTCTTGTACTATTAGTTCGCAAAAAGGATGGCTCATACAGATTTTGTATCAACTATAGATGTTTAAATTCAGTCACAATCAAAGATGCACACCCCTTTCCACGTGTGGATGATAGTTTGGATGCTTTATCTGGAGCCACATTGTTTAGTACACTGAATATGTCAAGTGGCTACTGGCAGATTCAAATGGAGGACAGTGACAAAGACAAAACAGCCTTCTCTACAGGTGATTGTTTATATCATTTCAAAGTAATGCCCATGGGCCTGACAAATGCACCTCCAACTTTCCAATGATTAATGGAGTTGGTGTTACGTGGTCTCCGTTGGTCCAAAACATTAGTTTATTTAGATAACATCATTGTTTTCAGTAAGACATTCCAGGAACACGTGGACAGCCTCACTGAGGTTTTCAACAGACTGCGTCAGGCAGGCCTCAAACTTCATCCTCAAAAATGCCAACTTTTCAAACAGTCTGTACAATTTTTCTGACACATTGTATCAAAAGACATGTTCATGTTGTTTAATGATCTTACATCTAATACTTGTTTGTTCTAGTATTTGTTACTTGTTATAAAGTTTAGTTATGTTTTTATTTACTTATAGGAATGTTACTTAGAAACGTGGAAGTTTCTTTAATCACGGTGGGTCTAGTGTGAGACATATTTGGGTTAACATGTTCAGTGTTCAGTGTGTGATAATTTGTTTGGTGCGAGTGAAGTTTTATTTAATCTCTGACCCAGGGAAAAGTGTGGTGTAGATGGTTGAGGAGAGAATGCAGGCTCACGCTGTGTCCGTTATTCTTTATTCTTTGTCTTCTTCTGGCTTGGTCGGCTAGTTTTGTTTTTGTTTTTATCAATAAAGCTTGATAATCGGCCAGTGAAAGCTCTGTTATCCTTCACATTAATGCCTAAAACATTATACCGCACCCAGGATTTTACACTCTTTTCACCAAAGCTGTGCTAGACAACAAATAATTCATGTGCCTCTAATTATAACAACCGCTCAGGTATATTCCGGAGAAATCACTTACAAGTTTGGGGTTATGAATATTTATTGTGACTAAACCACTCAGTCAGTTCATGATTTTCACCATTTTTTTGTAACCCCCCATTTGTAACACTATGGAATATTATTAAGAAATTTTACTACTAAAGGGAAATTTTTGTGCTGAAAATAAAAACAAGAAAGAATAAGGTTCTGGATCCCGAGATGAAGTTAAACAGATGAGTTTATTGCATGCAAGGAACAATAAAGCCGAAGTCTTGTTTCCCGCAAGAAACAACAAAACCGAAATATTGTTCCAAGTGCTGGTACAAACTTTAGGTTTATATATCCTTTCCTTTCCGCTTCTGACGTCACTGTTATTATGGTAAAGGGGGGAGGTCACGTGTTTGGCCAGTTTACAGCTTTCTGGCCAAATGGTCAGGGATTAAGTCCCCAGGGGGTTCCCTAGCTCTCCTAGCTTGCATCTGAAATCCCTATCAGTTAACCCCCTTCCTGCCATGAACTCCAGCCTTAGACGTCTAATCTTCATGCAGAAAGGACTTAAAATTAACCCCGTCTTTACATCTAACTTCACAAGTATAATGTAATATATACCTAATTTACCTAATGTAATGTAAATTTCAGCAAGAAGTAATCAGGTAAACAATTTAAGTAAGTAAACAATTTAACTTTAAATTTTGATTATGAAAAATATATTTTACACATACTGTAGTGGCTTTAAATAATATACATACAGTAGATGGTAGTGGTAGACAAATATAAAGATCAAAGTACAAAACCGTATTCCACCTTCTTCATAAGCATTTTATGTGTCAAAGTCTTTAACACGGTAACTCTCAAAGTGGTCATTTTGTAAAACTTGTGAGGTGCTTATTCTACCTATATAAGGTTGATATACTACATGAAAAGTTTCAGCCTTTTCTAAGAATATATAGTAAGAACAATGTACTTGCTGTATTTTTGTAAAACAAAATTGTAGTGATGATTTAATACCACTTGGCAGTGAATATTATTATGGAATTATGTAACTAAAGAAATTTTGGCAGCTAAAATATCACTTGTGGATATTTTGGAAACAATTAATTATTTTTTTTTAAAAAAACTTTTGTCGTCCTTATTGTTGTAATGGAGAATGAAAGTCTCATAGACTTAGCAATGTAGAGCATTGCGGTGAACTGGCAGTTTAGCACAGAGGCTTAGGTGGCCACTTGCTACTCAGAGGTGAGCAGTTCAAATCCTGCACAGGCTGTTCCTTTAGTGTTTTTTTTTACATAGCCGGATACATACAGATGCAGCCATTCAAAACGAGCGGGTTATACTGCGGTAAAACGCGGTGGGCGTGTCGCGGTAAAACACTGGTTACCGTATAATACTGCATAATACCGCAAGTAAGATAATAGTATCTGGAATTACCGCCAGGTGGAGCTAATAAAGCTCAACCTCTCATGTACAGCGTTTGAGCTGTCGCCATCAAAGTCTTTACCGAAGATATTACTAATAGTATTAATAATTAATGACCTTGGATAAGCTGTGAAGTAAGACACAAGATGTGAAAAAGGTTAACTTAAGTCAGTTCTGCCTAAAGATTAGACTTCTAAGCAACAGGAGTTTATGGCAGGAAAGGGGGTTAACTGATAAGGATTGCAGATGCCAGCTAGGAAAACCCCTGGGGACTTAATCCCTGACCATTTGGCCAAAAGGCTGTAAACTGGCAAAACACGTGACCTCCCCCCTTTACTATAATAACGAATGACGTCTGAAGCAGCAAGGAAGGACTATATGAACCTAAAGTTTGTACCGGCACCTTGAACAATATTTCGGTTTTGTTGTTTCTTGCGGGAAACAAGACTTCGGCTTTATTGTTCCTTGCATGCAATAAATTCATCTGTTTAACTTCATCTCGGGATCCAGAACCTTATTTTTTTCTGTTACAACAGCTGTAAACTTAAAGTATTACCCTGGTCCACATTCTTTGTAACCGTCTTTGTAAACGAAAAGACTTTATTTTTTCATTCACAAAAAGTAAAACCACAGCATTTCGTTGATCCAATCATGCATTTGTTTCCAATCATACAAAGTAATTCTTGATAGTCTCCGATTCACCATGCCTTTCACATGCTCATAAAAGATATTAATTTAGGAACATAAACATATTACTGTATGTAAACTGTACTGTATATGGCTGGTCTTTGTATTTTAAAGAAAAAATACACACCAGTATTCCATTTCTCCCTAAACATTTTGAGCATCAAAGTCTTACAGATGCAGCCATTCAAAGTGCGCGTCACAGACACGTACCACAGGTGGTGTCGCTCAGTGTGACGCAAGATGACGCGTGGCACCGCAGTACGTGATTGGTTGACCAACAGGGGCACTCGTGGTCCGTTGGTCTGTCGTAGAAAGACTTACAGTAAACGTCTTTGCTGTGCCCGTTGTAGATATTGAATTTTACCACTGAAGGGAAATCTTAGTAGCTGAGCATAAAAAGAATAGGAGCATACTGTAACGCGTGTGAAGGCCATAAACGATATTAATTTTGGAACATAAACATACAGTATATAGCTGGTCTTGGTACTTTAAAGAAAAAAATACACACCAGTATTCCATTTCTCCCTAAACATTTTAAGCTTTGAAGTCTTTAACTAATGTGATACCGGAGTCAACAAGCATACTTTTAGAATTTGATTAAAAGGGAATATAATATGGAATCGCGTATCTAAAGAATTTAATAACGGTGTTTTTTAATCATAATCAGGCTAATGCATTTCTACATTTTCTGTATGAACCAGCTTAGAGGTTCATACAGAAAGACAGCTTGTGTTTAAATTGAGTGTAAGGTAATTTATGCTTCTAAAGTCATGGTCAGCATTTATTATTGTACTGTGCTGTAAACTTTTTCTGTGGCTAGTCACATTATTTTATAGCGTTTTTATTGCGTTATTAAATCCGGTGGCGCTGTGTGTTACAGTAGTTTCCTGACTCCCATGTCACATGGTCTGTGATTGAATCCCATAGAACTATGACTTTATTGTTTAACAAACATTTCTTTGAAAAAATGAAACGTTTCCCTTGGTCAGAGATTAAATAAAACCTCACTCGCACCAAACAAATTTATATTTCTAAATATCACAAAATACGTTCATTGTCTTCCAATCGAGTCGAGTTGACACTGGAAGCCTGCCACACCCGGACTGTTAAACCAACGCATTAGCACGTCAAAGCCCATCGAGGGTATTGAGCCAGTATTGGCTTTAGTATTCCCCCCCTCTCCCCTCAATTCAATTCAATTCAAGGTGTTTTATTTGCATGACAGATGGGTACAAGCAGTGTTGGGTATGTATATTGTAACGCTTACGGCAGACAGGCACTGTGTAAGAGCCGGCGCACCAGAGCAGCGCACCGAGGGAGCGTCTGCATTTCTAACTTAGTTTTTAAAATTAGTCAAGCAATATGAAGCATCTCCTTTTACTTAGTGCCTGAGCATAAAAAGAATAGGAGCATACTGCAACGCGTGTGAAGGCCATAAACGATATTAATTTTGGAACATAAACATACAGTATATGGCTGGTCTTGGTACTTTAAAGAAAAAAATACACACCAGTATTCCATTTCTCCCTAAACATTTTAAGCACCGAAGTCTTTAACTAACACGATACCGGAGTCAACAAGCATACTTTTAGAATTTGATTAAAAGGGAATATAATATGGAATCGCGTATCTCAAGAAATTAATAACGATATAATTATATTCATGTTGCAAAAGAACTGCAACGGACATAAAAACTCCCTTGCTTTTAACAGAGCGTTCCATAATTTCTAACTACGAAAATGCCAGGTGAAAGGATTTGTAAACATATTTTGTTAAAGCAAGTCAGTTTTTTCCACAACACATAAAAGACATTTTTCCAAGAAAGTTTAGCCTTTGTCACTAATGAAACCACTAAATAAAGACATAAATATAGAAATCTTAAGATTTGTTTTATTTAATGTTGGTAGCAGGATGAACTGTCAGAGTGTATATTTTGTCGCAGAGTTGCTGCAAGATGTTAACAGTGAAAAAGGTATTTAGAAATGAGTTATTTCAAGATGAAAATTTTCAGAATAATTGCAAATCTAGCAGGATAGAGAAAGCACAGAAAACTGGCAGTTAGATTGATCAGATTAGTATGAAAAGTCATTTAGCAAAGGGAATTAGAAGAGTGAGAAACTAGTATACTTTAGATCTTTTTTTCTGAACCAGGGACAATCTGATCATGTTTCCCTATAACAATAATAAAAAACTTTATTTGATATATCACCATTAAAGGTGGCATCTCAAAGCAATACAGTAGATGTAAAAACAGATAAAAGGACCACAGATTACAAAGTAAATGCATATAAGAAAGACAAGCAGTTAGAGGTGCTACCAAAATTAGAAAATGAAGCAGATACAGACACTAAGTCTTCTGAAAAGAAAGGTTCTGAGGTTAGATTTAAACTGGCCTTGGTGTGTGTGTGTTTTTGTCTGTCTGTCCTGTGATGGACTGGCGCTATGTCCAGGGTGTATTCTGCCTTGTGTCCGTTGCTTACTGGGATAGGCTCCAAATCCTCTGTACTGGATAAAGAGATTAGAAATGGATGGAAGTAAAGGCACTGTGTGGATGGAACTATACACAGTGTTAGAAACCCACTATGAAATGGCAGCATCTCACTGAGAATAAAACATTTTATACTGCTGGCTTAAGGAAACAGCCTTTCCACCTCTCTTGCACATCAGTATCCATACCTAGTTATTTAAACAAATTGCCTCTAATTATAAACATCTTAATATGCTGGCTCTGTGGTTCCGCATCAGCTATGTTTGCCCATTCCTTCAATTCATGTGCATCCAACACACAGTTCAACGCTAGCAACTACACAAAATCTAAAATATGAGCTCTACTTGCCACTTACAGTACCAACAGTACCAGCTAACTTTAATAGTGACATTTTCATGGATCTTTTTAACAATAAAATTTACAACATCAGACTTCAGACACAATTAAACAGGCCTCAAAAAAGTCTGGTACAAACATTTTCAGCATGGAATAAACCGTTACTTTAATGGTATAAACCTTAAATGGATTCATATTCTCAATAAGATTTGGTGCTCAGTAAATTAATAACGATATAATTATATTCATGTTGCAAAAGAACTGCAACGGACATAAAAACTCCCTTGCTTTTAACAGAGCGTTCCATAATTTCTAACTACGAAAATGCCAGGTGAAAGGATTTGTAAACATATTTTGTTAAAGCAAGTCAGTTTTTTCCACAACACATAAAAGACATTTTTCCAAGAAAGTTTAGCCTTTGTCACTAATGAAACCACTAAATAAAGACATAAATATAGAAATCTTAAGATTTGTTTTATTTAATGTTGGTAGCAGGATGAACTGTCAGAGTGTATATTTTGTCGCAGAGTTGCTGCAAGATGTTAACAGTGAAAAAGGTATTTAGAAATGAGTTATTTCAAGATGAAAATTTTCAGAATAATTGCAAATCTAGCAGGATAGAGAAAGCACAGAAAACTGGCAGTTAGATTGATCAGATTAGTATGAAAAGTCATTTAGCAAAGGGAATTAGAAGAGTGAGAAACTAGTATACTTTAGATCTTTTTTTCTGAACCAGGGACAATCTGATCATGTTTCCCTATAACAATAATAAAAAACTTTATTTGATATATCACCATTAAAGGTGGCATCTCAAAGCAATACAGTAGATGTAAAAACAGATAAAAGGACCACAGATTACAAAGTAAATGCATATAAGAAAGACAAGCAGTTAGAGGTGCTACCAAAATTAGAAAATGAAGCAGATACAGACACTAAGTCTTCTGAAAAGAAAGGTTCTGAGGTTAGATTTAAACTGGCCTTGGTGTGTGTGTGTTTTTGTCTGTCTGTCCTGTGATGGACTGGCGCTATGTCCAGGGTGTATTCTGCCTTGTGTCCGTTGCTTACTGGGATAGGCTCCAAATCCTCTGTACTGGATAAAGAGATTAGAAATGGATGGAAGTAAAGGCACTGTGTGGATGGAACTATACACAGTGTTAGAAACCCACTATGAAATGGCAGCATCTCACTGAGAATAAAACATTTTATACTGCTGGCTTAAGGAAACAGCCTTTCCACCTCTCTTGCACATCAGTATCCATACCTAGTTATTTAAACAAATTGCCTCTAATTATAAACATCTTAATATGCTGGCTCTGTGGTTCCGCATCAGCTATGTTTGCCCATTCCTTCAATTCATGTGCATCCAACACACAGTTCAACGCTAGCAACTACACAAAATCTAAAATATGAGCTCTACTTGCCACTTACAGTACCAACAGTACCAGCTAACTTTAGTAGTGACATTTTCATGGATCTTTTTAACAATAAAATTTACAACATCAGACTTCAGACACAATTAAACAGGCCTCAAAAAAGTCTGGTACAAACATTTTCAGCATGGAATAAACCGTTACTTTAATGGTATAAACCTTAAATGGATTCATATTCTCAATAAGATTTGGTGCTCAGTAACATGACTTAGAAAATGACAGAAGACATACGTATCATGCTTATCCTTCTATTTTTCATAATCGTAAACTCCTTAAGGCAGTTACATTTTCTCTGTTCTGACCTGGAGTTACAGAGAAATTTAAATTCTAATAAGAGATTTGTAATGAGGAAAGTCATACCAATCACTCATACAGTACCAGGATTTGCAATTACAATACAAATACTTTCTTTCTGTATGTGTTTATTTTGCAGTTTGAGTCTATGGCATTCCTTTGGGGGTCTATACTCCAAGGCATGACTTTTTTATGTATAAACATCAGTATTTACTGCTATTAATTACTGTACGATTTATAGTTGAAATCTGAACCTAGATATAAAGTTAGATATAAAGTTAAAATCTCGACAAAGCAATGTAGGAAATACAGAGAAAATAAATCCTTTCTGACATCTAAAATCAGTTTCGATCAAGGTCTCTAAAACGAACAAGAAAAAGAAGATTTTCGGAGGGCAATTACGCTGTGTTTATATAGAATAAGTGATTTATGAGCAATCTAATTTCTTGTTCGTTTAAAACAGTGAAATGTCAGCTGTAAAAGATCGCACCAGAAACAGCACTCTCTCTGCCTGTCATAGACGTTCAGGAAAGGCTGAATGAAGTCATGTCAAGTACAATAATTCGGAGATCAATAATAACAGTTGTAGGACAGTATATAAGGAGGATAAGGATTTTGAAGTTGACTCGAAATCTGATAGGTAACCAGTGCAAGGACTTGAAAACAGGTGTAATGCATCCCTGATAGGATTCTTGCTGTCATATTCTGAACATATTGAAGATTGCTCAGTGTGGATTTAATTTCCCCAGTGAACAGGATGTGCATTTATTAATTTTAGAAAAAAAGCATTTCTTGATTTCTCTAGTTCTTAGTTTCTCTAGTTCCCTTTAAAATAAACTATTATTCCACAATGCAGAGTATTACATGGCCAGTATTTACACATGATATTTGTGATTTAAAGAAATTAACACAAGCAGCTTTTGGAGATTTAAGTGTTGGCTGAGTTATTGCAGGATAAAAGACTAGAGATGTTGGCAAGAAGAAGATAGTTTGGGGAAAGCTGAGGAATACACTTATAACAAGAACACTTCCTAATGGGGTTAGGCATACTTTTGATGAAGATGATGAAGTTAACAGACTATATGTTTACATAGATACTGAAATAAGGATTGTATTTTAGATTATGTGTAGTTGCTGGCATTGAACTGTGTGTTGGATGCACATGAATTGAAGGAATGGGCAAACATAGCTGATGCGGATCCACAGAGCCAGCATATTAAGATGTTTATAATTAGAGGCAAGTTGTTTAAATAACTAGGTATGGATACTGATGTGCAAGAGAGGTGGAAAGGCTGTTTCCTTAAGCCAGCAGTATAAAATATGTTATTCTCAGTGAGATGCTGCCATTTCATAGTGGGTTTCTAACACTGTGTATAGTTCCATCCACACAGTGCCTTTACTTCCATTTCTAATCTCTTTATCCAGTACAGAGGATTTGGAGCCTATCCCAGTAAGCAACGGACACAAGGCAGAATACACCCTGGACATAGCGCCAGTCCATCACAGGACAGACAGACACAAACACACACACACCAGGGCTAGTTTTCCCATAAACCAATTAACTTACCAGTATGTTTTGGAGTGCGAGAGGGAGTCATATCACACATATGGAGAAAAACCATGTAACCCAGAGAGAACATGTAAACCCCACACACACAGGATGGCAGGAATTGAACCTAGGACCCCAGTGCTGCAAGATAGCAATGCTAACCACTTTGCCACCATTATAAATGGATGGATATCTTAGTTATCTTTCTAGTTCACAGGTTTGCATGCATAATTTAATTTTGAAAGCCACTGAGACATCAGGTACTACTGTTGTATTTATGAAAAAGAAACAAAACAAAAAACATACTAACAACTGTGCCATCCTACTCCTTAGCTAATACATTTTATTATTCATAAACAGTTAACATTGTTAGCAAAATATTTTGAATTATATTTAACCCTATTTTTTCTTTAGTTTTGTATTTAACTTATTATATGATAGTCAGACTTAATGTATATTTGAACAATGAAAATATATTTTTACAAGATTTTACATTAAGCACTTAAAATTAATATGGTTAATAATAGTAAACTGTAACATGCTGTAACAAGATCGGTTAAACTGCGAAGAAAATGCTTTCAGAGAAAATGTTTCAGGTGTGAAGAACATAGATCTCCAATGCAATTTCAACCAAACCTGTTCCCACACACCCTGCCCCCACTACCATTAGAATATACACAAAGCACTCAAATCTTTCGAGCTAATGATCAGGTGACCCGAGAGAGAGCGAGAGAAACACCAAGGGGTGCGGAACCAGGGAACTATTTACATGGAAAACGGGCGATCTCCCCAGACTGTCCGCCCGTTTCACTGTTACCTGGATACCTCTTTATTTAGAACTCACAAACACTGATTTTTAGTTTAGAAGGATTCAAGTAGGGTTTTAGATGAAAGGCAGCGACCTTAATCAAGCCCAAATCACAATTGAACCCATTCAGAGCCTACATTACATTTTAGCGTTTCATTCTGAGCAGAAGACCCTCACACCTGAAGAAGGGGGAGGTGTTTTTCGCTGGAAATCTCGCCTGCTTCTACTTTACAACCGGAGTGCTGGCTGTGACAAATTAAACCGGTATTACAGGTTTCAATCACAGACCATGTGACATGGGAGTCAGGAAACTAACAGCACAGTCCCAGCACGAAACGAAACTAAAACGCATACCGTTTCGCGCTTCTTATTAGTTGCTCAAAAGTAATTTGACCGTATGAAATGCATAATATAAACCTAGAAACATATACGTGAACAGTACTTAAGCACTGTAGTATCGGTGTTAAGACATACCTCTCAAATACTGTAAATCAAGAAAAAATTTTTTAAGACAGATTCTGGTCATAATGAAACCATGTTTTGTGTATGTTTTCTTTAAAGTACCGAGACCAGCCATATACTGTATGTTTATGTTCCAAAATTAATATAGTTTATGGCCTTCACACGCGTTGCAGTATGCTCCTATTCTTTTTATGCTCAGCTACTAAGATTTCCCTTCAGTGGTAAAATTAGATATGAATAGTCAATACTTAAACGGGCACAGTTAAGACATTAAATATACATATACATACTGTATACAGTACAGTTTGCATACGGTAATATGTTTATGTTCCTAAATCAATCTCTTTTATGAGCATGTGTAAGGCATGGTGAATCGATTCTCAAAAATTACTGTACTTTGCATGATTGGAAAAAAATGCGTGATTGCGAAATGCTGTGGTGTTACTTTTACAAAAACGGTCAATGAAAAAAAGAATGTGGACCAGGGCAATACTTTGAGTTTACAGCTTGTCCAAGGTCATTTATTATTAATACTATTATTAATATCTTCGTTAAAGACTTTGATGGCTACAGCTCAAACATGAGAGGTTGAGCTTTATTAGCTCCACCTTGCGGAAATTCCGGATACTATTATTTTGCTAGCGGTATTTACCGGTAACTTGCGGTATTTACCGGTAACTTGCGGTAGACTGCATACAGCATACCGGAAAATAATGCGGTATCGCCCGCGCATTTTGAATGGCTGCATCTGTACATGTGGTTATTTCGGAAACGTTTTTACGTGCTCCTTGCTCCTTCTGACCATGTTACTGTACGTTTATACAGTATACAGTACTTTGTGAGAAAAGTGATAGTTTTAAACTATAAAAAAGTGATAGTGATAGCTTTTCTGAGAGTATGCTCGATATCAGAGTAAACAGAAGCATACTTTTAGAATTTGATTAGTAGGGAATATAATATGGAATCGCGCGTCTAAAGAAATTAATAACGGTGTAACTATATTCATGTACTGTTACACAAACAGTAGTGTGCCTTGATGGTGTGATAGCTTAAGTGACTGACTTATAACCCTGAGGTTGAGTGTTCAAACCCAGCTGTCACCATTGGTTTTCTTTTAACAAATAAATATTTCTTTAAAAACTAAAATAGCAAATATTATTGGCATTATATTGACATTTTTTATATTTCTAAATATCACAACATGTTGGTACTGTATGTACACAGCGGTGTCTCAGGTTGTATTGTAGGGCGCAAATCCATGTGAGCCCGAAAGCCCTACATTAATGTGCATTCCCCTGGCGCTACGCGGTTGTTATCGCATCTCTCTCTGTCTACATTGTTTGTAAACAAACCGGTTTCACAGGTATTTTCAAGTAGAATAAGGGCAAGTCCACCTCCCCCACTCACATGTTTTCTTAGAAAAACTGATTCACAACGCAAAGCTTTGTCAGTCTTCTGTGTAAAAAAAATCGGTTTGAACACCATGGATGCTGGTTTGAAAACGCTGCTGAGTAAAGAATAGGAATTTTCCTGCTGTCAACAGTATTGTGTATATAATTGACCCTTACCTGAATGAAAACAGGACATAAAGAAAGGATTTCAGAAATTAAACAAAGCTTTATTCCCGTGCTTACAGTCTGGGTAATTGGAAGCTACGCTGTTATGCTTCCTATGGTGATATATGGGTTTTTCGCAATAAGCCGTATTGAGCAGTATTTCTTGCGTTATGAACGTGTATACACAGCGGTCCCCCCGGGTTCCAGTTAGTGCGTAATTACGCATCGATGAAAAACCGGAGGTTTAAAAAAAGAGAATTAGCTCACCGATAGTTTTATGTGGAGGCTGTGAACATTTTCACATGTCGTGGTCTTTAAAATGCATTTGGTTTGAAGGCTTTTTGTGTCTCTCTTCCAAAGATATGGACAGAAGAATATTTGAGCGTAGTCAAAAAAATGGCTTAAAAACAACATAGCAAGGCTGTGAAAACAGCCACATGTACTTTGTACATGTTATGCCCCAACGAGCTCCAGCACTGCTGTATTAGCTCCATCAATTGCCAATGCGCATTCCACACATGCTGGAGACTCAATGGGGCCTTCCTCAATGAGATCAGGCCGGGCCTATCAGCACAATTAGAGAACCTCACACAGTATTTAAGCGCTGAGGAATCATTCATCAGGGCTCAGATATTGAGTTGCTAACTCTGCTTGAGTTCCTCAGCCTCAGCCTCAGCCTCAGCCTCAGCCTCAGCCTCAGCCTCAGCCTCAGCCTCAGCCTCAGCCCTGTTGATCACCTTCAGTGCTGCCACCAAATAAATCACCTTAATCACCGCATACCTTGGCTCCTCGACTAATTTTCACCGAGCCTGTCTCAACACCTTGTTGGGCATGGCATAACAGTACACACACCAAGTGTTTTCCTAACTCTAGGAGGTATCGTGAAAAAGCTACAGTCATGCCAATTGTAATAGTTTTTATTTTTAAAAACATTTTAGAAAAGTGTCATGTCATCTATACAAAAAAGTTGCATTTAATACCACTCGATATTAATATATTTACAGAGATAAGCTCTCTATTAAAGCTCAGATCAAAGATCAAGCACAGATCACACAGCAAGATCTCACACACTGGGACTGATCTGTGATCTGTGATGTGGTTGAATGTGAATTGTGGTGCTCTAGCTGTGCTGAAAAAAAACGGTTGAACAACTCTTAAGCATACTGTAGTTTTTGTTAACAGAAGTTTATCAGTGAAAAGACCACGGGCGTTTTCCTCCTCCTTACATTCTCAGAGTAGAATAGAATTTATTATTAGCACAATTTATTACAGTGCTAAATTTAATATTATTGATTACTAATAGTTTATGCTAACACCTAACTTTCTTGACACGAGAAGTACTACTGTAAGCAAAACAAAAAAAGGATTTTTGGAAGGGGGGATATTCTGACAAGTGATTATAAGACGATCTGTCAAAGTGCAATGAAATACAATATGCTGGACAGTATGCTTCTCAAAGTGCTTTACAGGATAACAACAACAATTTACATGTTCTGGGAGAAAGAATATTATCAATATTAATAATAATAATAATAAACTTTATTTTATGTAGCACCTTTAAAGGTGGCTCCTCAAAGCGCTTTACATGATAACAACTGATGAAACAGTGGCTCTGGAACAGTTTTCAACCATGTCATTTTGTAAAAAGGGGAGATATGTGAACAAGCCAAAGCCCAAACATCCACTGAAGGTTCACATCTGGGGGGTATATCTAGAAGAGGCCCAGGACCTCTTCTTATTTTCGAAGGAATTATGGATCGTGAATTCTTCGAGGAAGTCGTGGTCAAACAGCATGCCGCCCCATATATCAGGGAGCACTTTGGATCAAGGCACCGTTTCTTTCAGGACAATGATCCGAAACACACAGCAGCAAGGGCGAGGCTTATAGCAGAAGGAGTGAACTGGGTGAAAACTCTAGCTGTATCCCTAGTCTTAAATCCAATAGAGAAGGTATGGCATTCCCTGAAAGACTATATTCGGAAAACTGCTAAACCCAGCACAGAGCAAGAAGTGATCAATGCGATTTACAAGTTCTGGGAGGAAGAACTGACAGAACAAAATTGCAACAATTTTATTAATAGGCTGTTTCGTGTTCTTACTAGGATTGTTGAGCGGGGTGGGGGGCATTCGGGAATGTGAGTTATGTGAGTCAGATTATGAATGAATAAAAGCATTTTATTAAAAACGTGTTTGCGTTTGGGTGCTGTACCAGCTGTACAGAAAATTAAAGTGCCCTTTTTCAGTCAAGGGGTGTCTGAGTTGCTGTGTTCAACCTATATACTGTAATAATGCCACAATATATCTTTTATGTGTTTCAAAAAACTGACTTGCTTTAACAAAATATATTTCCTAATCCTTTCGCCTGGCAATTGACCTGAATGCCCAACTATCTGAGAAGCCTTCCGTGAAACCAAAAGAACCACAATTGAACTAGTGTCGATAATAAGAGAATAAGAGTCCCCGTCACCCCCATTTCCATTTAAATTGCATCGGACAGTGCAACTTAAATCGTTATCTTTATCTTCTGCATAATAATGTCCACCTCTCTGTGCAGCATATTAATAATAATAAACTTTATTTTATATAGCGCCTTTAAAGGTGGCTTCTCAAAGTGCTTTACAGGATAAAAACAACAATAACAACAACAATATTGTATTTCATTGCACTTTGACAGATCGTCTTTCAATTAATTGTTGTCAGAATATCCCCCCCTCCAAACAAGAACAAAATTGCAACAATTTTATTAACAGGCTGTAACTTAAAGTATATATTTAAAGTAATAATTTAACAATATATGTAAATGTTTTATGATATGTCTATGTTGTGAATGTCTGTAGATTGTATCTTATTTTTAGTTTTTGTTTTGTTTCACGTTAATTTTATAAGGGAGAGTGTCATAGAGAAGACTCCCTTACCCCCATCTTGATTAAAATCGCAAACGTGTGTTTCATAAAATAGTTTTATTTTTTCACAATCTGGCAATGCCAGACAGAATTCACATTCAATGCGGCCAAATGGCCTTGCAGATCAGAAAATCAAGGAAGAAAACAATTATCGCGCCCTTCTCAATGGAATTGCTTTAACTTGCTAATGCGTTAGTGTAACAGTCCGGGTGTGGCAAGCTTCTAATGTCTCCCGATTTGGGCGAGAGGAACCCATCTTTCATTGGAAGACAATGAACATATTCTGCCTGTACATGAGAATATAATGCTGATGTGCTGGCACGGTGGGGTGCTGTACCAGCTGTCAACAAAAAACAGCTGTCAAAAAAAAGTTTTTTTTTTTTAAAAAGTCAATTGAGCGTCCATAATATTGCTATTTTGCTATTGCTAATTGCCATTGCTACTGTCTGAGTCTCTGTGTCTACATTGTTTGTAAACAAACCGGTTTTACAGGTATTTTCAACCCCCAGTAAATTTCAAAAGTCACAAGATTTCGAAACACGAGGGCGGCGCAGCGGTTGGCTCTGGCTTTCCCATCTATGCCGATGCACTGCAAGTCCCCATTACCCCCATTTTGATTTAATTTGCAAACGCGTGTTTAATTAAATGTCTTTATTGATTCACAATCTGACAAATGCAACGTAAATCGTTGTCTCTGTCTTCTAAGTATCTTAATACACTTTCAGCATAGCTTTCTCCCGGTTTAGATTTATTTTTCTTGGGATCTTGGGATTAAACGTGGAAAGATTAGATTGTAATCATTTTTATTTTATAAATAGATAGATAGATACTTTATTGATCCCATGAGGAAAATTGCAGTGCAACAGCAGCTTAACACAGACAACATAAGAAATGTTTGTTAAAAGAAAACATGTGGCGATAGCTGGATTTGAACAGCTGACCTCTCCCTTATAAGTCAGGCACTTAAATGATCACACCACTAACACTGTCACATGACAAGCGCTGAAACAGCCGTACACATATCAATAGATATGTGTATATACTACTGTTTGTGTTACAGTATATTAATATAATTATATCGTTATTAATTTATTTAGATATGCGATTCCATATTATATTCGCTATTAATCAAATTCTAAAAGTATGCTTGTTTACTCCAGTATCGAGCGTATTCACAGAAAAGCTTTTTTTTTCTTTAAAAAAGTATTTTTTCTTTAAAATACCAAGACCAGCAATATACAGTTTACAATAATATGTTTATGTTCCTAGATTAATATCGTTTATGACCTTCGGATGCATTATGCTCCTATTCTTTTTATGCTCAGCTACTAAAATTTCCCTTTAGTGGTAAACTTCCATATAAATATTCACTACTAAGCGGATTAAAACATGCACAGTAAAGACATTAAATGATTAAATCTTTCCACGACCGACCAACGCACCACGAGTGCCCCTGTCGGTCATTTTGACCAGCCAATCACGTACCGCGTAATGACGCATTATGACGCGCTATGACGTAATGATTTGCCCATGGTACAAACCTGCACTTTGAATGGCTGCATCTGTATATATATATAATAGTTTATTGTTATAGCTTGCTGTGAACGTGATATGCCTCTTTCAGGTTTACAACCATATTGAGAAAATCTATATTTTGCCTAATTCAGATTTCAGCAATGTAATCAAATTAATCAGGAAACAATTCAACTTTAAATATTGATCATAAAATTATATTTACCTCATACTGTACAGAAGTAGCTTTAACACCATAAGGTATCATTCTGTATATACAGAATTTATAAATTTAGAACAGTATAAATTTATATGTATACTGTATACAATAACACTGCAGTTCATTGACATGTGCACTACTGTTTCGGTATATCTGTGGATGTGATTCGCTTGTCTGGAATACCGGGAGACTAGACCCAGTGGGTGTTTTGTTTTGATTACACTATAAATGTATCCCTGGTTTAGAAAGTCTTCGAAATTATTTTAAAAATCAAACTTTTGTTGAGTTTGCATAAGAGAAAGGGGTACTTTTTGAAAAGTCACATATTGCTTGCAAAGTAGCTGGTTTTGACAAACTTAAACGGATAATTTTGCTTGAATAATTCAAAATTTGTCTGCCTGACAGTATGATTTTATTATCATTTAACTTTTTATTTGTCTCATTAGCTGAAACAGTCAAAGAAGATATTCTGTAGTTAATCTTTTTAGAATTCAATTTATTCTAAAACCGCTGACATCAACACAGGAGCTGCAGTGGTTCATAGTCTCTCATTAAGGACCTGCGACAGTTTCAATAAAAGACTGGAGTTATATACTGTGTTTAAGGCCTTGTGTTTGAGGAACACAGCACATGTCTTCAGTTTTTACTGAAAGGCGTTTTCAATGGAGGTGGGCCAGTACCTGTTCTGTTGTGCTGTGTTTCTTGCAGAAACCAGCCTGGTCCACACTGAGGATATTAACAAGTGGCATTATTTTGTAGGAGACTGACAGGAGGGAAATGGGCAGTGCCTCGATGAAAATTTGATGTCTTTTCCAGGTTTAGGTATGGATATGGTAGAACTGAGTCAACCAAGCATGCTTGTTGCTTGAGGCATGATGTTTTCATATCCTGTGGCCTGGCTGCACTTCAGGTCATGGAGAACCTATTGTAGTTGAATAACTTCAAAATGGGCAGGGCCTGTGTTGCCTTTGTGGGTCCAATGGTGCCGTCCTGACTCTTTTGGTGTTTCTGTCCAGGAGTGCCTTCATAATAGTGAGCAGGTGGCTGGATTGATTTCTATGCTTGATAGTGATAGTGTAAATCTGAAAATTTATAACAATCCATGCAAGTGAAACATTTTTATGTTTATTTATTGTTATATGGTTGGTTAATTTAACAACAGGCACCACCATTTTCAAAGCAATGCTATTTCAATAATGACAACATGCCAAAAAGTTTTCTTAGTAAAATTAACTTTCTTTTTTATCTGTAGCTTATTAGTTACAGCCTGAAACACTGAAGTACATCACACAGGATAACCCTCCCTCAGTAGATCAACACAGCAGTATCCCACATAAGCAAACAAAACATATACCACTCATTATGCTACACTCCATGTAGACTTCAAGATTCAATGTTTTTAGTTTTCCCATTCGACTTGGACCTCTGAGTGTAGATTACACTTTGGCCCCATAATTAGATAATTAATTACAACTCTCATGAAGCTTGAAAAACAATACATTCTCAATCTCATATCTTCATAATCAGAAAATCTTTAGAAATAATATATTTCATTGCTTTAGAGTGATAGAGGGATTTACATTCTAACATCTTATACCCTTATTTTTAATGAGATTGGCCTTTGCTCATTAAGAGATTTGCAATCTCATTATGGGCTCCTCTTTCTTTTTTTTACTTGTATATCCATTGTGCCATATGAGGCTACAGTGAACCCAAGGGGGGAGGTTGTCTGTGTATCCAATGGGATCAGGATACAAGGAAATATTTATAGACTGGAACAGGCTCCGGTTAATGCAATGGAAACCTGGTTTTGTATGCAAACCTGAACTCTTAGTATAAGAGCACTACTCAGCCCAGAGTAGTTCAATAACAAAGCAATGGGATAGTGGCGAGCAGGGATTAAATACCTGCTAGCTCATCGGTTGGTGGCAGGTGACTGAGAGTGAAGCTCCTCATGCAAATGCAATCTCTCCCCATTAAAATCAAAGACTGTAAGCTCTGTCACACCTGGGCGTAACAGATACTGCATTATATCCCATGAGATAATTGGATCCTGTTCTATCCATATTTATATAATGATTGAGAATCCTGATCCTGTAAGGGTTGCTGTATCTGCAGGTTTTCATTCCAAATTTTAACTAGCTCATTAAAGATTACCTGAACCAACTTTAAATCTTCTACCAGTTCATCTAGTGCTGTTTCTGTAAAAATGATCTTGAAAAATTTCAGACATACTAACCTTGGACTGAACTGGACAGCCCTGATTTATATTAAGTAATTTACTGTTGGGCCCATGGTACCAGGTCAGAGTGGACACAATTAGTTGAGTGGCCTCTCTTGAAAAATGCTTTTCATACGTGATCCTCAAGCAACTTGAGATGGCTTGAGCAAATCGGCCAAGAAGAATTAACAAAATTTGCTCTTAGCCAGTGTGCAAAATTGGTGGAGACTTACAAAAAGGACTTTCAGATGCAATTATTGGCAAAGGTGATTCCACAAGATAATGAATTCATAGGTACTGATGATTTTAATATTTTTCTTATTACTTTTTGCTGACATTTACAGCAACATATCCTATTTTTAAGTCTTTAGCTTGAGCAAGGAACTGTATATACACAGTATTTATACTGTATTTTTAGATTCATGGCAGATAGGCTAACTCAATTTTTGTAAGAGATGAACAGGTTAATTCTACAGTCAGTTGTGTGCATAATTCAAGTCCATTTTTTTTTCCTTGAGGCAATTTGTTGCACAGAGCTTTCATTTTCAGAGCCAGTTATTTGGAAATATACACGAACCATAATGTTAGTGAAGAAGAGTAGCATGTTTTCAAAAGGGAAACAAAAACATTAAAGCAATAAATCCTGCAATTTCATACAGTTCATCACTTTCCAAATGGATAATACAGGAACAGAATAGTTGTTAAATCAAAGCATGTACAGATGCAGCCATTCAAAATGCGCGGACAATACCGCATTATTTTCCGGTACGCTGTACGCAGTCTACCGCGAGTTACCGGTAAATACTGCAAGTTACCGGTAAATACCGCTAGCAAAATAATAGTATCCGGAATTTCCGCAAGGTGGAGCTAATAAAGCTCAACCTCTCATGTTTGAGCTGTAGCCATCAAAGTCTTTAACGAAGATATTACTAATAGTATCAATAATAAATTACCTTGGACAAACTGTAAACTCAAAGTATTGCCCTGGTCCACATTCTTTTTTTCATTGACCGTCTTTGTAAAAGTAACACCACAGCATTTCGCAATCACGCATTTTTTTCCAATCATGCAAAGTACAGTAATTTTTGAGAATCGATTCACCATGCCTTTCACATGCTCATAAAAGAGATTGATTTAGGAACATAAACATATTACCGTATGCAAACTGTACTGTATACAGTATGTATATGTATATTTAATGTCTTAACTGTGCCCGTTTAAGTATTGAATATTTATATGGAATTTTACCACTGAAGGGAAATCTTAGTGCCTGAGCACAAAAAGAATAGGAGCATACTGCAACGCGTGTGAAGGCCATAAACGATATTAATTTTGGAACATAAACATACAGTATATGGCTGGTCTCGGTACTTTAAAGAAAACATACACGAAACATGGTTTCATTATGACCAGAATCGGTCTTGAGATATTTTTAACTTGATTTACAGTATTTGAGAGGTATGTCTTGACACCGATACTACGTAAATACTGCTCACGTACTGTATATGTTTCTAGGTTTATATTATGCATTTCATACGGTCAAATTACTTTTGAGCAACTGATAAGAAGCGCGAAACGGTATGCCCAGGGCGTTTTAGTTTCGTTTTGTGCGGGGACTGCTTTAACTATATCGCCATGGATTGATTAAAGATATCAAGTACATACAAGTCATTTTTTAAATGTTGTAGTTTGTCTTGTAAAAATGTTACGAGAACATCATCTGTCAACAATTACACAGGTTCTGTTTCCATATTGCGGATTTTGGTTACGTAATATTATTTTCTAATTTCACGTTGTGAATATATGATTTGGGCAAACAGAGCCGCAAAGAAGTACATTATGGGTTGTTGTTTTTTTTTGCAGTTTTATCTAGAACAAGCGATGCTTAAACCTTTGTCTGATTCTTGTGAAACTATCCACACGACAGTTACCTACAGTAGGAGTTGACTTCAGTGATGTCACTGATGGGATGTTTCTAAAAATCCATCCTCTGTAAAACGTCTTCTCTAGTTATCCTGCATATGTATTCGCTAATGAAGCTGTGTGTTCTGAGCCTGGATCTCTACATTTCTGTATGAACCAGCTTAGAGGGCTAAAGACAGCTTGTGTTTAAATTGAGTGTAAGGTAATTTATGCTTCTAAAGTCATGGTCAGCATTTATTATTGTACTGTGCTGTAAACTTGTTCTGTGCCTAGTCACATTATTTTATAGCGTTTTTATAGCGTTATCAAATCTGGTGGCGCTGTGTGTTAGTTTCCTGACTCCCATGTCACATGGTCTGTGATTGAATCCCATGGAACTACTGTATGACTTTATTTTTTAATAAACATTTCTTTGAAAAATGAAACGTTTCCCTTGGTCAGAGATTAAATAAAACCTCACTCGCACCAAACAAATTTATATTTCTAAATATCACAACATGATCGAATTTAAGTCTTTTTAATAACAATGAATAGTCACCTATGCATTACAAAATAAACATTTATATTGATTTGAATCGCGTTTTGATTTAAATCGTAAATGCGTGTTTAAATATATGTGTTTAAAGGCGATATACTGTATAAAAGCGCTGATTCTTATGGAGTGTGTTCCGCCGGGGATTCAAAAAATTTATTTTTTTTAATCGCGTATCTAAGGAAAATTGCAGTATAACTTTGTTCATGCACAAACAGTGGCATGTTACATTATAATTTGGGTGTCTCCCCTTGCCAGAAAGCTCTAAATTGCATTTTGAGTGCGGTTTTTGACTTTTTCTAAATTGCAACCCATAAATAAAGCTGATAAAGCTTAGACTATCTGTATTCTAAACTGTATTATAACGTAAATTGCAAAAATGCACTTGGAATCTGTCCAAGCCCTCCTAGGAAAATTATTTAAACTGCGACACTGATCATTCATCTCTAAATAAACTTTATTTTATATAGCGTTTTAGGCGAATAGGTAATTAGATTGCTCATAAACCTAATCGCTTTTTCTACATAAACACAGCATGATTGCTTTCTGAAAATGCTTTTCCTTTATATTTAGGCTCAGATTTCAACTATAGATTGCATTATTATAAACTTTCTTGGAAAAATGTATTTTATGTAAACCATGTTTGCTATTAATTCATTTAGGGCTAAAATACGTTCATTGTCTTCCAATCGAGTCGAGTTGACATTAGAAGCTTGCCACTCCCGGACTGTTACACCAACGCATTAGCATGTTAAAGCGATTTAATTGAAGAGCCCAGCTACCAGTTAACACTGTACTTCCTACTTTGAAAATACCTGTGAAACCGGTTTAATTCGTCACAGCCAGCACTCCTGCAGAGAGGGGGTTGTACTCGTAAAGTAGAAGCAGGCGAGATTTCCAGCGGAAGACACCCCCCCCAAAAAAAAACCCAGTAAGCAGTAATGCTTTATGTTGAAAATTGAGGTGGATTTTGTTTATGATAAAGAGGATAAACTGGGATGGGAGGAGGGTTTGGTTTTGCATAAGGGGCGGGGTTATGATAATTGGAGGAATTTGCGAGAGTATAATGGTTTGATATATTTGATTTTGTATTGTGGTCGTTATCTATGTTTTTGGTTGGTATTATGTTTATATGGTTGTTTTTGTTGGTTGGTTGTTATTATGGTTATTAATAATACGATCTATAGTTGAAATCTGAGCCTAAATAAAAAGAAAAAGCAAGTGATTAGGTTTATGAGCAATCTAATTACTTATTCGTTTAAAACGCTATATAAAATAAAGTTTATTATTAATTTGCTGGACAGAGCGGTGAACATTATTATGCATAAGACAAAGATAACGATCCTGATCAGTTTAGAAATCTGTGTACGCTGTAAGGTTTTTTCTTCTTAAACTTTTAAAATACACGTTTCGAATAGAAAGAAATCCTCTTCCTGGTACAGTCGCATGAAGAGACAGGCGAAACAGCCCTACACAGCCCTGTCGAAGTACACGAATATAATCATATCGTTATTAAATTCTTTAGATACACGATTCCATATTATATTAGCAGAAAAGCTTAAACTACCACTTTTTCACACGCTATTTCACGTTAGTTAAATTTAATTTATTTATATATTATATATTTATATCTCTGACCAAGGGAAACGTCTCATTTTTTCAAAGAAATGTTTGTTCACAACGGCGACTGTCAGAAGATAGGACACAGCGGCTCAGGCACCCGCTGAATGGAAAAGGGGCACTTTAATGTTCTGTATGGCTAATACTAAAGCCAATACTAATATTCAATACTTTAATATCCTTTTCTGTATGTTTAACAATAGTGGGTATTGGCCTAATTCGTCCCTGCTCCCATTGTTAGGTGTTAATGTGTTGTTAAGTGTGAATTTGTACCTGTTTCCCTGAGGTCTGGCTTTTTTTCTGGAAAACCATAACTGGTCTTGTCCAGATTGACTGTCGGCGCCCAGGTCTGACAGTGCTGCTCCAGCAGTGCCAGGTTCTGGCGCAGCCTCTGTTCTGTGGGCGACAGCGGGACCAGGTCGTCTGCACAGAGCAGGAACTCGATTTCCATAATTAATGCAGATCAGTAAATCAAGGGACAAAACAATTATTGCACCCGGGTCCTCAATGGGCTTTGACGTGCTAATGCGTTGGTTTAACAGTCCGGGTGTGGCAAGCCTCTAATGTCTCTGGACTTTGAAAACCAAGTAATAACTTAACTATATGTGCAAACGTTTCATATGTTGCTGTTGTGGATGCCTGTGGAGTGTATCTTATTTGCCGCGCGCCCTCCCCCCCTCTTTCCCTCAATTCAATTCAATTCAATTCAAGGTGTTTTATTAGCATGGCAGATGGGTTCAATCAGTGTTGGGTATTTACTTTGCTTTGAGATTCCACTTTTAAAGGTGATATATAAATTTTTGACTAAAATAAATTGATATCTTTGTCTTCTAAGCTCTCTGTGTACAGTGGAGCCTCCTGTCCAGCCAGCACATGTCCACAGACATTCACAACAGCGACATATCATAAAACGTTTGCACATATAGTGTGCAAAAATGCACTTTATTTACTAAAAATAAGACAGAGATACTGTATCAATTTATGTTGCATTAGCCTGATTATGATTAAAAAATAAAGTAGGCTACAGGGGAAGTCGCATAAAGAGAGAGGCGAAACAGCCCTACACAGCCCTGTCACAGTACATGGATATAATCATATCGTTATTAAATTCTTTAGATACGCGATTCCATATTATATTCCCTATTAATCAAATTCTAAAAGTATGATTGTTGACTCCGGTATCTCTTTAGTTAAAGACTTCGATGCTTAAAATGTTTAGGGAGAAATGGAATACTGGTGTGTTTTTTTTCTTTAAAGTACCAAGACCAGCCATATACAGTACTGTATGTTTATGTTCCAAAATTAATTAATTAATTCACACGCGTTACAGTATGTTCCTATTCTTTTTATGCTCAGCTACTAAGATTTCCCTTCAGTGGTAAAATTCAATATCTACAACGGGCACAGCAAAGACGTTTACTGTAAGTCTTTCTACGACAGACCAATGGACCACGAGTGCCCCTGTCGGTCAACCAATCACGTACTGCGGTGCCGCGCGTCATCTTGCGTCACAATGCGCAATGCCACCTGCGGTACGTGTCTGTAACGCGCACTTCTGGCTGCATCTGTAGGTTTTTGATGTTGATGAAAATTGTAGTTTATATTTGAAACTGTCAGACTAGTTTAAATCAATTAAATGTAATGGTTTTTGAAAATACCTTAAATGGGATCTCTTTGTCAAATGAGTTTTACAAGATATTATTTTATTAGTCTTTTATTCTAAATGGCAAAATACAAGTATACTAAAGTAAATATCGATCCAGTGAAGTACAGTTTTAGAGAGACTATGAACATTATTAAAAAAACATCAAATCCTTGGGCTTAATTTTTATAAAACATATAGAAACAATACTGATCAGTCAATAATTGTCTCTTCACAAAAACAAAAAAAATGTATATAAATGTATATAACTAATTTCATTATGTTTACGTTGACTCCCAGTTTGTTACAGGACTTTAAAGTAGCTCTTACGACTGATAAAGCAATGAACCTCTAACAACATATACACCAAAAAGAGCACCATCCATTGTGAGGACAGCATGTAACTTGCATGTCAAAAATGATGAATTGAGAAATTAACTTTTAAACAAGGCTAAGAACTCTTGTTTTTTAGTATGTTTATCTTAACTCACAGATGCAGCCATACAGATTGCTCAAACTGTAACACACTGTACCACAAGAAACATGCCATGGTATTACTCAACACCTATTTATTTCACAAATAATCTGATGCTGGACTTTCCTGCTCTGTAAAACTGCCAGGTGGTGTAGTGAACGTGTTGTGTGTCTAACAAAAGTAAAACCTATTTTAATAATGGAAATTATGTGTACTCACTCATTAGTACTTTCCTGCGCTAGTCAAAGTCTACAATAACACTACCAGAATGTTTATTTTTTCATTAAATACAGTATACAGAACTATTAGTAATTGTTATTTACATAAATATATTTAATTGTAATTGTAATTAATTAAATCATAATTAGCTTTGAATCCCAGCAAATGCCCAGGATTATGGGGATAATCTTTCTCCAATAATAGAATGTAATTTGTATACTGTTTTGAGTGTATGTATTAATACTGTACACCCCCACAACCACATAACTGGTACACAAGTGACTTGCAAGAAACAGTAGAATTGTAATTATCTTTACTATTATATTAGCAGTTACAACAGATACATTTTTGAAACAAATCTCAAATCTTTTAAAACAGAAGTTATTAAACCTATTTTGTACCCACATGTGAGAGCACAGTGTACCCAGTGGATGTTGTGTTTGAATTATGAAGGGAGAAATGATTCAATAAGCACCATGGACTGTTTCACAAAGTGAGATTTCTCAGCTGAATAACTTTTGTAAATATGTTGACAAAAATCTGGATTGTCGATTTCACAAAGCAAGATCAAATTGTATCCAGTTAGCTCTTACATCTTACATCATCAATAATAGCCACTGGACTGTAAGTAGAGTGCAGTCTCTTAAACCCTATTCATGGTAATAACATGGCTGGAGTTGGACTATAAAACCCTCTGTTACATTGTTGTTATTCGGAGCAGGGTGGGAAATACAGCTTGTGTGTGTTCCACAGTTTTTCTGTGGAAGTGACCATTTCCATTTCAATTTAACTCATCTCAAACCTTCACTGGACTATGCTGTGACTCCTGTCTCTCTTCCTAAGTTTAATATTCTCAGTTTAATATCTGATACATCCCCAGAACAAATAGTGTTGTAATAGTTTGAAATTTATCCATGTGCTGGGCAGTATTATTGGCTTGAGAGATTGTGAATGTATAGTGAATATTTAACATACACATCGTCCCATTCAGAATGTGAATATGAAAATGCATGATGCTGCCCAAATCCCTTTTATTTTTTTTAAATAATCTGAGGACTGCATTACTTTTTTTAAACAACCAGTTGGAGTAGTGAATGCTTAACATGGCGTATGGAAGAATTCTGGTCTCTCACCCGAATCGCCTAGTGTTGAGTCCCAGCCAATGCCCACCCCCATTGGGAATAATCTTTGTGTAATAATAAAAATAATTTGAATAATATATTAACATTTTTATTAATTTTATATATCATAGTATGTTAAATATTAAATTAATATTTTACCAGTAATTTGACCACGAGCAGTCTGTATCACCCTTTCAAGTAGCAAACCACTGAAGCTAAGCAGCCAGTACCTGAATGGGAGATCTCTGCCCCAATTTGAAAACAAAAAAAAACAACATTTATTAACACTTAATTCTTTTCCTGATCTTGTGTAAAATGTTTCCTTTAGGGCAGTGGTCAATGTGCATAAAGTGGTTAGAAATGAAAAGTAGGGCTTTTACACAAACCAAATTTTTAATGTCGGATATATACAATTAAAAAAATATTATAGCTTGTTGTGAATACAATGTGCTTTTTTCAGGTTTACATCTATGTTAAAATAATGCATATTTTGACTAATATAATATAATGTATTATTTCAGCAAAAAGTAATTAGGAAACAATTTTACTTTAGACTTTATTAAAAATATATATTTCACACATACTGTACTGTAGTGGCTTTAAAAACAGTATCATACTGTATTTAATGTATGCATATACTGTACAGTATTATGTATACAGTATACCAATCATATTACAGTTCATTTACTTGTATGCTATTGTTTGGACATATCTCTGGATATAACTTCACGTGACTCGTGTGTGTGGCACATCGGGAATTGTTCACGTATTTCATTCACATGGATGATGTTTTAAAACTACCATCTCATAATAATAATCGAGTTGGACAACCTTTGATTACACAAACAGTGTTCTGTAAAAAGTACTGTAAAGTACTTTTTTGTGCTGTTTTAATCTCGAGATATACAGTAACTTGTGCTGTGGTCCTAAGGTTTTATTGGATTGTCAAAGGGTAAGCCAAATACCAGGCATAGGCTCACAGAGGAGCTTTCGGAACAGCTATCGAGAAATTATGGAGTAATAAAGCAGGCCAAATAAAAGTGGAGTGAATAATGCTGTCTGAAAATAGGTTGTGAAGAGGCTTATTTGAATATAGTTGGAGCTATAACACCCTGCAACTCACCACTGGCAAACCACTGAAGATAAGCAGTTGTGAGCCTGGCCAGTACCTGAAAGTGAGACCTCCTAGGAAAAGTTAAGGTTTGCTGCTGAAAGAGGTGTTAGTTTAGGAGTGTTACTCCTCATTGCAGTATATACAGGTCCAGCCATGCATAATGGGCCAAACTGCAGATTGAGTACTTTATTACACTACGTGGTAACGCAAAATACTTTATTTTTTTCTAACACTCTAATGTGGAACTACACTATTTTGAAAAACTGCCAGATGACACAGTGAATACTTTACATGGTATGTGGGCTTCACGAGAAATAACTGGGCATGAATCCCAGCCCTGTGGGGAAAATCTTTGTCCCATAATAAAAGTGAATTTATATACTATATTTGACTTCTTTATTAATTGTATATATCACAGTATGTTAAAAAAAATGTAGGGCTATTTCAAAAGCAGAATTACTCAGCAAGTTATATAAAAAATAGTTTACTGTAGGCCATTATGAAGGTGATGTTTTTTTCAGGTTAACATATGCATTAAAATAATCTAAAAAAATTGCCTCAATGCAAATTTAATTTTAAAGTAATAAGGAAGCAGATCATTTTATTTAATTGATTATAAGAAAATATACATATATTGTAGTGGCTTTAAAACTATACAGTATCATACTGTATTTAAGCATGAATAAAGACAAACAGTACACTAAAAAACAAAAGAGTTTAGTTCTCCTGCACCGTTATAGTGGAGCTGAAAAAAAGTGTTTTATGCCGGGAACTAAAGCAGCACAAATGCTACTTTATATAGCACAAACGGGGCACATAATAATAAGTAAAAGACTAAAAGTTCCCTAGAGCTGTTCATCATTTCTTGCATCAGTTTTGACTAATTTTAGCCTATTCCTTTGTATAAAACAGCTCTTACTTGGTGATGTTTAAAGACAGTGAATTGGGATCCTGTGCTGATAAATTAACCTCTGATAAATTATTTAGTTTTTATAAGGGTCTCTGAGAATATAATCTAAATGAAGATGCTGCATAATTTAAGTAAGAAAAACCTGTTGATTAATTTCTGCAATTATCAGTCTAGTAACAACTAAGCTAATCCACATGTGGATTTATAACAGATTGCTGGAAAAAGGTTGAGATCAATGCATGATTCAGTTTTAAGCCATATTGGCTTGGTCAAACCCTGAATACATTAACAATTGTAACTAAAGAACACAGCCCAGGATAGATTAATAACAATTTTCTCATTTTTGTGTATATTCCTGTGACAGAGGGATCTCTGTCACCGTCCACAGACAGTACAGTACACGACACTCATTATCCATGTAGTGTGCTCTGATGAGGCACCTATAATGTAGGGGTTTGGGCATTTACTGGGACAATTATTAATTGTAGCAGTAAATCACAAAATTGATTCTTTTAATGGCCTTAGAATCCAACCATGCGATATAACTCAAACAACGAACACACACAGGTACTAATACACGAGGATACATTTATTAATACATAGAATATGCATGTAAACCTAACAGATCTTATCAGGAGGGTTATCAGAATACAAGAGGTATATATTCAGTCAGTCACGAAGAGTTACACATACCAAGAGGACATACGTTCTGTATATCATTCATTTAGACCGTTTCATAAATGAACTTGGTTATAACTTCTACATTAGATACTCAAAACAAGTACATAACTCTTAGGAATTAAATTGATATCAACTGGTTGGGATAACAATTGAATTCTCGAGCTGTAATGCATTGAAGTTGAATACTCATCCAATCTTTGGGGATTCAGATCTCCGGCGGGCACAAAGAAGCAGTTGCAGGCTTGTTGCTATCCAATCCGCGCTCTCTGGCTCCGTGCCAGGCTGTGCTGTGCGGCTTGCAACGGTGCGCTGCTGATGCTCTCTGAAGACCGGCTAGTTAATGTTGGCTTTAACTAGCAAAGTTTGTGCACAGGAGAAAAGATGACTGTGGGTCCCAGCAGGTCAGGAAGAAGACAAGTTCGTTCCTGATGAAGCGCTAGTTCTGAATAGTGATTCAGCTGTCCACAGTTCCGACCCGTTCACGAGGCTTGCTGCTGGTGCTAACCTCAGGTGGATCCTCTGGTTACTTGTGGCAACCTCCGCTCTCGACTCTTAGAACAAAGGAAAGTTCTGGCACTCGGACACACTGGCCGTTCCGTGGTGGTCCGGGCTGAGCCTCAGGATGGTCAGGAGGCGCGCTGCGAGAATGTCCTGTCCTTGGGAGCCTTTCTGCTCCTGGGCTGTCCTGCCCTGGAATTGTCTCGCACCCCTGTAATTCTCCTTTAGAATTTCTTCAGGAGCTCTGTGTTGCCTGTTTTTACCTGGAGGAACTTCAGCTCGTTCATTGGCTGAAAGTTTCATGGGCATCAGAGACCCACGTGGGTTACTCGGCCCTACCAGTTCCTGATTGGCTGATGATGAGTAACCATGCCCTCTGACCTTGGGGTTGTAAACCACTTGGATGAGACTCTCCCTTGGAATCTTGCAGACTTTTAGGTGCCAATGGATGACCATTGATCATGATAGCCAGGCTTAACCAAGTGAAAACAAAAGAAAACATCTTTAAATCAGCCTGCATGAAGAGCTTCTCTGTGGCTGCACCACAGAGATGAAGAGAGAGATGGGAACTCACTGGCAAGGGAGCAGAAAACTTAATTGCTGTATTTTAATAAGCCTCGCCGCTACATCCATCTTAAGTTACACACGTTCTTGCATACACTTTCCTGTCAGCTAGCTAGCTCATGAGGGTGCACACTCGGGGCTTGGCTAGCAGTTTCCTATTTCATACACGCAATACATGACCACCTCTTATTTCAAATTCAGTTCCTGTTACCTGAAGAAACACAAACTCTGTAGGTCTATTGTCACGTTTCTTTTTATTTGTACTTATCTGTGTGAGAGAGCGCTCTGTCTGTTTGTTTGTCTCTTCTGTGTTGCTGTCCAACTTCTGGTTATGGTGGCCTCATTGGTCCAAACCCGATACCTGTTTTCAGCTTGGCTTTATAATGTCAACGCGGAGTGGTGCATGCACACATCTTCCGGTATAGGAAGTACCATTTTTACAGGAGGTTAAAAATAAGTAAAATGTATTCAGGGTTGGTATTTGTCTTTTGTACATTGTTTACACTATTCTTTAAAAGAAAGAAGGAATTCCCATTTTGGGGAAATTAGTTTATCTGGGGTAAAATGCAGATCCATAAGTTTGTAACAGTGGTACAGTCCAAGGGGGCAGTGCTATACGGTACCTATTTAGGAGGGGTGAAGAGATCTGAAGAATTAAGAGATAAGAGAGATGCCCAGGAAGTGGGATAATAATATCATTTTCATGTTTTTGTATGTTTTTTGCAAACTATGCAGTTTAGTGGCTTGAAGTAGGCTTTGTACTCAAATATATATAAAGATGCTGCCTGTCCTTGGTCAGTAAGATAAGGGGCATGTATTTGGTAAGCTGGCTATATGCCCAGAACATGAAAAGAACTAACTGCTAACTGGTCTGCAACTTAGATATAATTAATTGGCAGGTGTTGCTGTTTTATCATTTGTTTAGAATATGTCATAGTAACTCTTTGTGTTTTAAGGTATAAAGGACCATCTTCAGCTACTTATTTTTTAAGTCTGGTGGTCGCATGCCGGACTTCCATATGCATATGAATTAAGGGACTTCTGCTTCACAGACACCTCAACTTTGTCATTTGTTTGACACTACAATTTGGCACTGCGAGCAGGGTACTCCCAGCTGAGGGAACTCTGACAGAGAGGTGGAGAGGAAAAGCTAGGCGGCCTCTTCTAAAAAGAGGTAAGGACTCCTCTTTTCTAAAAAGTCCCTTATCTTCTCCATGTTGCTGTCGAGGGTTTTTTCTGAAGCTGAAGCGATTACAAAAGAAAAATGAGTTTATGGTGTATGTGTTTGTAGACGCCTGTTTTGTGAAGGTGGGGTAAAAAAAAGAGAGGGATTGCTGAAGGAATAGTGTATTGCCCTGCCTGTGTGGAAAAATCCAGGTGTTGTATCCTGGTCGGGTGTTGTATACCGATACGCGGAAATCCAGGTGTTGTATCCTGGTCGGGTGTTGTATCCTGATACACGGAAATTCAGGTGCTGTATCCTGGTCGGGTGTTGTATCCCGATACGTGGAAAAAAATCCAGGTGTTGTATCCTGGTCGGGTGTTGTATCCTGATGTGTTCTTAAAGCCAGGACTTGGAACCTGGTCCGTGTTCCCGAATTGTGATAGTTCGTCAGTTTGTCTCGACTGGGGGATTCTGCGGGGCGCGTTGGAGACGAGAGAATTGTCTGGTGTGAAGAAAAATTAGTGGAGGTGTCTTTTCTGACTGGGTGTCAGAAAAAAAGAAATTAGATTAATGCAAAGTGAAACTTAAGAAAGAAATATGGACTGTCAGATGGAATTAAGTCTGAACAGGAATGTAGAAAAGTCTATGAACATTGGGATAGGAATAAACAGAAGGGTTTTATTTTAGAGGAATATTTAAGAATTCAACAGAATATCACAGAGAAAGCTTAAAGCAATGGCTGAACGAAACGAAGTTATATATGCAGAAAAAGAAAAAGCAAAAGAAGTAATAGAACGCCTTAAGAGAGAATCTGGGAGAAGGGTGGGAATTAGTGTGAAGATTTTTGAAAGAGCATTACCCACCGAAAACTGATTAGAGAAAAGTAACAGCATGTCAGCAGAAGGAAGTGAGGATGTTTCATATTTTACAGAAAGGTTTATAACTTTATGGATAGTATACTTGGGGTTAGCTGATGAAAAGGAAGTGAATGAAGATATTTCCACAGTAATAAAACAAATTTACTTGAGTGGGTTAAAACCTGATGTTGACAAGAATGTACAACTATGCTTTCCTGATATTATGGAGAGAGAGACAGATTTGATATAATAACTTGCGAAGCACGTATGCAGAAGTGAGAGCACTGCAAATGGGAGGTAAAAGGAGCCGCCAGTTTGTCGCAATTATACCTATTATTATTATTATTATTATTATTATTATTATTATACCAAGATATAAGACCCCTTCAAGAAAATAATGAGGACTTGGATAAATCTCCTGATTGGGCATATCCAGATGGGGGGTGAGTTAACTAGCCCTGGGGGGAAGGGGGGCAAAACCCCAAAGACAAAACTACTAATAAGTTGGTGGGCAGTTACTAAAAAAAAAGGGTGTTTTTTGAAGAAATTGTAAGAAAGAGGCTTGATTTCACATTTAAAGAACATTTCAGGAGCTGTGCGTGAAATAATAGATTTAATCTAGTAAGCCCCTTTGTAGCCTTCCTAAGTTTATCTCAGGATTTAAATAAAAGTGAAATAATCTTACAGTGTGCAGTAACTGGGGGACACAGGAGCACAGCTGTCCTGTTTTTAGACTAAAACAGCATAAAGATGTGATATAAAGTTTTCTAACGGGTAACAGGAGGCTACAGGAGAAGGGGGGCAAGGGTTGTGTTTAAAGCAGATACAAGCTGTCACAGTATGCTTGGGAAAAGATGTACAGTTTCAATTACTGATGTGGGTGGGGGACACTCTAGACCTATTGGGCTAGGATGCCCTGCAGCATTTATAAGGAATTCCTGTATGAAATAGCATTTATGTGAACTACCTCAATAGAGCTACAGTATGTGATATTGTGATTGTTTTACCTAATGAGGGAATCCATAAGGCCAGACTACTCCAAGTATTAGATCTTCAGACGGAAAAAAGGGTATAAATCCAACCACATGATAAAGCCAGGGTGAATGCCTTCTCAGAACAAGCTTGCCTGGTGACGAACTGGCTAAAGGGAGGTAGTGCAGTCTAAAGACAAAATTGCCTTGACCCCTGCAGCAGAAACCATTTTTTAATGTTTTGAAACAAGCTTTCTTGCAGGCACTGGCCCTGGACTGGATTCCCTCAGATCATCTGTACGTAATCTGTATGTAAGTGAAAGAAATGGGTTGTGAGCTGCTGTGCTGGCGCAGGAGCATGGAGGTAGGCATCGTCTGGTGGGTTATTATTCAGGACCCCTCGATGCGGTGGCCACAGGGCCGTGTTTATGTGTTGTGCAGGCTACCTGCCTGGCTGTATAAACTGTGAATAATCTGGAGTAGAACCAGCAGACCGAATGATAAGATTTAATTGAAACTTGTAAATATGCTAAATGGAAAATTGTATCGATCTATATAGACTGTATATATACATTTGGTGTATGCCACAATTTTGGATGGCGGTGGAGGAATAGGGACTTCCTCAACATGGCAGGGACTCCAGTTAAGAATGCTGGGTTTGTCTCTGAACTGTTAGAAGCTTTGCAGCTACTGACTAAAGTAGCTGTGGTAAAATGTAAAATCACATAATAAAGAAATGTTTCCAGTAACTCGAGGGAACAACTTTGCAGATGCAGCTGTCAAGTGAGCAGTCCTGGTAGAGCTGGAGTCAGAGACCCCTGTGAAACCTTTGTTGGTGAAAAGGGGACAGCTACAGGACATTCAGGCTGAGGCTTCTTAAGCAGAGAAAAGGACATGGTTAGAAAAGAATGTGGGGCTGCATGATGATTGGGTGTGGTGCTGCCAGCACACTGGACGCCCTGCATGCCCTCACAGCCTAATGCCCTTTGTAGCCCGACAAAGGCACTCTGTCGGACACCCAGGTGTGAGTCAAATGGTGTGCTGGTTACCCAAAACTGGGTGGGGACCTGGTTTGAAGCAGTAGCCACTTATGTGGTATCTCGATGTGATGCTTATCAAAGGAACTCAACTACAGTTCAGGTGCAGGTGCAACAGCTCAAAAGGCCTGCTCCTGAGGAACCTTTCATGCAGTGGCAAATTGACAATTGTAAAGGGAAACCTTGGCTCTTATAATCTGTTTTCCCAGTGTGTTGCTGCCACTGCCTCTGTGTCTACCAAACACTTGATGATGGAGATAAGCCCTCGGTGGGCACTGCCCTGCTGCTTGTATTATGATGAAGGTACGCACTTCACAGGGAAAGTGTGTCAGGCTGTGGCTGCATTGTTTGGGGTGAGATGGACTGAGATCACCCTCAGTTTGCTGGAACAGTGGAACAAAGGAACAGAACTCTGAAAGATCGACGAAACATCAGACTGAAGGAACACCATGGGTAGATGCTCTGCCTGTGTAGCCTGCGGGCTGGATCAAACAGAACTGTGTAAGAGAGCCTGTTTGATATCATGGACCAACCAACAAAACTTCCTGGAGGGCCAAATCTGGCTAATGGATCATTGAATTTGCTAATAATTCTATTGTAGTATTGTAGATTGTTAATTGAAGCAGTGCATGGGACTGGTGAACAGGTGCTGGACGTTTGGGGACCTCCAGTAGGGGGAAGACACGACCTGATACCTGGCGAGTGGGTGTGGGTGAGGAAGATATACCCTGCCAGATGTTGCAACCCCCCTGGGGAGGGACCATATCAAGTGCAACTGACTACCGAGTCTGCCATCTGAGTGACAGGATGAGATCACTGGATCTACGTGTCGCACTGCCACCGAGCCACTGCACCAGAGACTGAGTGAACATTAATTATTATGTTGTTACTGTTTCTGTGTTTGTTGAGCTTCCTGAGGGAGGCCGACAGTGTGCCTGTTAAGTGTAAGGAGTTTTACTTTGATAAATGGGGATATGGAATCAATACTTTATCAATCAGCCACAAATAATAATCAGAGCTCATGTTGGGTTTGTATTGCTATAAAAGATGCTCATGGGAGTAATCCCCTTTGATAGAGGTGATTATTTAGGTTTATTGGCATGGGTAAATAGTTCTGCTTTTAGTCTGAGTGTAACTTAAATGTATTAGAATGGAACGAACCGTATGCTCCCTGATATAATCACAGTTCTAGACCATCTTCTATTAAGGTGACAGACAGCTGTTTAGGTGAGCGAAAACTAAGCAGTACTTGTTTCCAGACAATTATGAGCACATTAATGACTTAGCACAGCACATTTATGATGAAGAACAATAAAAATATATCATAATTATAATCCAGATGATTGGGGCATTGGTGCTTGGCTACAGTCTGTGCTAGGAACATGGGGAGGGTCTCTGGTTCAATACATATATGTGGGTCTGGTATTATTCATAATGATCATATTGTTAATATCCTGCTTGAAAAACATGTGGACTAAAGCGGCTGCTTCTGTGCTAATTGTACGCCATGAAGGGAACACAGAGGTCAAGAATGAAATGTCTGGTGGTCGCAAGCCAGACTTCCATATGCATATGAATAAAGGGACTTCTGCTTCACAGACACCTGAACTTTGTCATTTGTTTGACACTACAGATCTAACGGGGCTTAGTCTCGCTATTGCTACAGTGTGGAGCTGATAGGACCTAAGTGTGGTAGAACTCCTGATCTCTTTCTTAGAGAAAGGGTTTTTTTGTGTGTGTGTACTAGTTCCATTTTGTTGTTTTTTTTTGTTTTGCTATATATAATTGTTAGTGGGGAGCATTGTCATAATATACCATCATCTTTGCACCTAAGTGCAATTGCGGCTGAGTCATCATTCTGTTTTAAAAGGACTCACTTGGGCACCCCTCCTGCCCTCCCGGTGACAATACCACTGAAAACAGAGCGTGAAATCTTTCATGCTCAATTTCTTCTCAAGAACGTGTTAAAACCGCTATACAGGAATTAAAGAAACCTAGTTATACAGGTCATTTGACCATCATGGAGTAAGCCAGCAGCTGTGTCAACTCACAAATAGCAGCTAAGCTAAAGCATATGTGAACCTGTCCAGTACCTGGATGCCCTCAGTGAATCTCACACAGCAGGACAAAATTCAAAGAAAGTGTATGATGTAATCCCTCCGTGCATTTTCTAATTGCTTATCCAATACAGAATCGTGGTGGCAATGTTATCCATACACACATTCTCATTACAACTTACCCTGTACAGGAGCCAGCAATAGAGAGGATGACATGCTGTTCCTGCATTCGCCAAACTTGATCAAAGGATTTCAGAGTTTTTCACCTGCATGAAGCTTATTTTACAGAAAAAGCAAAAAAAAAATGAACTGGAAACTGTAGATTGTTTAAGTAATGGATTTAGGAAATGCACACAGTAACTTCTATCAGTCAAAGAGAAAACACCTCACTAATCTAAATGAAGATGCTGTATTGCTGTACATATTGGATTTATTATAAAACAACTAACATCAATGTGAAAACACTAGCTAACAAGTAAGTCTGGATACCTGCATCTCTGAATAATGAGGGATTTGTTATTCCTTGTGGATCCACAAAAGTTACAAAAACTCTCTCCCTTTTTCACAGTTTCTTCGGCTACCGCAACTCTACAGTGACGACGTCGATTTCCAGAACCAAGCCCTCAAAATGTACTCTTTTTTCATCACCCTAGCAGTGTTATTGACAGGGCCCTTGCCCAAGCCAAAAACACCTCTCAGACCATCAACTCAATCAGGAACTCCCGCCGTAACAACTGCATTCCTTTGTTGCTTTCCTACCACCCCAACACACTTTCTATCCCCAGGGCTATTAACGACACCTTTCCATCCTACAGGATGATCCCTCCATTGGGGCCCTCTTTTCTGACCGCCCCATCATCTCATATTGTCGACCACCTAATCTGCGTAACCTTATTTGTTTGCGGCTCTTGACCGCCCTCAGCAGCCATCCTCACCAGGCACTTCCCCTTGCAACAGAACTGGCTCTATCACCTGCAAGTACATATTTAACACCAGAATTATTCAAGGCCCCTCAGGACAATTCCGAATCACTCAGATGACATCTTGTACCTCCAGCAACCTTATTTAATATATCTCTTGCAGTAAATGCTCAGCCATCTACATTGGAGAAACAGGAAGGAGACTTGGAGATCGCTTCAGAGAACATGTTAGGGCTGTGAAGATGAAAGATTTCTCCAAGCCTATTGTTTCTCATTTCACCTCTGTTGGCCATGGTCACGTCACATCTGTGTTCTCAAAGACGGTTTTCCTAACTCCTATATCAGAAAGACTACAGAAACTAAAATTATCCTGCAGCTAGGATCACACCTTCCCTCTTCTCTGAACAACAGACTAATTTTCTTCTAAATTCTCTCTATTAATTTTAGGTTTCATTTCACACCTCTCTTCACCTATCCTGACTTCATACTGCCTGATTGGCCACTCTGTCTTTCCCTGCTCCCGCCTCCCACTCCTCCTCTCTCCCAGCTTTTGTTCTCCTATGCTAAGGCTCCATGGCCTAAGCGTTGTGTTTTTTTAATTCACTTTTCAACATGGAATAAACCTCTTACTTGATCCATGACAGGAATGTAGTAGAAATAAGCACGTCAAAACTATTTGAAACTAACCACAAGTGAGTTGAGTTGAAGAATTACATGTTGATGTCTATGAGGAAAATGGAATGCCATATAGCTAAATATATTATATTAATATTCATAAATTAATATTGTAAATGATGTTCAGAAATTTTCTATTAGTTACATGATTATATTAATTTTTGTATGAAGCTAATGTCTTCACTAACATTTAACGTAACATGTGTGCCACTTATTGATCATCTTTGGACAATGAATCACACAATGAATCACACAGCTGAAATACACCGGCTTAAAGAGAAGCAAAGCATAGCTAATCCAAAGCAATGAGTGTTGCTGCGCATTCTTAATGGCTTTATCTGTACTGTCATATATAACATGTAAATATATTGTAGTATACACAGTCACAAATGGGGGGTTCCAAAAATGGAGAAAATCAGGAACTGATCAAGTGGTTAAGTCAATAAGTAAAATAATTATTCGTAACCCTCAATTAATCAGTTAAATTGTGAATTTATCCAGAATATACCCAAGTGGTTGGTATAAGAGGCACGTGATTTTTTCTGGCACAGCTTTGGTGAAAAGAGTAATAATCCAGGCATACCTGGGTAAACAAATGTTTATTAACAATGACAATACCGGAAACTACATTACACACAACATAAACATACGATACACAACTATGTTTACACTATGTACAAACAAGTTGATTTGGAGGGCTAATATCCTAATCACTCCCTAGAAAACTCCCAGACGTCTAAGAAGTATTAAACTCTTAGTGCCTACAGAGGCCAAATAAGAGATAAGCTGCCTATTAATAAATGCAATATAACCTGTAGTTAAATCTCTGTCTCTGCACTCTGGATGGCACAAAATAACCAATGAATCTTTTACCCAGTAAGTGGCTGAGTGTATAACTCACTGAGAAAATATAACCCTCACTCCAACACCTAAAAGCACATACAGGAATTCTATCTTATTTTTTCATAAGAATGTGTGTGGAGTGAAAGTGCTGTGACACATCCATAATCACAGGCCTGTCACTGTGTTAGCATGATACTAGCACACCATCATTAACGCTAGACTATGGTAGTTTTTTGACTGAATTATTATGGCATCAAAAGGGCTAATTATAAATAAAATTATACCAGTGAGTGAAACAATGTATGTATCACATGTTCTATCCAGTTTTAATACTTTTAAGTAACTCATAGAGTAAATGCTCTGTTGTTATTGACATTTCAATATTGTCAGGATCCTCTGATGAATACATTTATAATAATATTTCTTTGAAACTTTAAAAAAAGTTGCTTTGAAAAATAATATCATAACAAAACATAGTGCCAAAAAAAGTTTCGTATTAGGAAAGATGCATATGTTCTCTCTAGAAAAGATTGTTTTTGTACAACTATTTCTTGTATTTGATATTTGACCTTTCTGGGTATAAATTTACTTTTGATTATGCAACAAAGACTTGTGCTTTTTGATCAGAATCTTATTGGATGTGTTAAATATATTTTTTAGAAATACATTTTATACCTTTAAACATTTTATTGTACAAATAAATTAAACTGCTTACCTAAAATGTGACAAAAACTAATTGTTTTAGTCTACTAAAAGTAAGACTCATTATATTCCAAATTTGGTCAACTAGACTAAATTAAAAGTGGGTGACTAGAAAGTGACTATGACTAATAGACATTTTAGTCAACTTGACTTAGACTATGACTCAGTCATTACCAAAAACTGGTAATAATAATATTTCCTTACACTTAAATAGCACTTTTCTGGACACTCCACTCTAAGCACTTTACAGGTAATGGGGACTCCCCTCCACCACCACCAATGTGCAGCATCCACCAGGATGGCAGCCATAGTGCATCAGTACACTCACCACACAGCATCTATCAGTGGGGAGGAGAAAAGAGTGATGAAGCCAATTCATAGATGGGGATTATTAGGACTAAATTAACACTGCACTCAACAAAGGCAGTCTCCCGCAAAGCAGAATTGTCGAAACGTTGTGTTTTCTCTCTTCTCTTTTCAGCATGGAATAAACCTATTACTTGTTCCTTTGCAGCCTGATTCATTGCTTGCTTCATCCCAACTTCGCAACATGTTCTTGTTTTTTTTTATTTTCAAGATTGATAACATTCAGCATCACTTCTTTCCGTAGCTCATGTAACTACTACACCTCCTCCCCACATCCCTAGTTTTGCTGGTTTCCTTCTTTCTAGTTTCTCTCAGCATGATGCTGCATGCCTTAGTAAATTGGTATCATGTATGAAATCCATCACTTTTTTAGTTTATTCATTCCTAATGTTTTATTTAAATCCTGTTTTTTTCTGCACAATGCCTTGTTTTCTTCAACATAATAAATGAGTCCTTTTGTACTGAAATTGTACCAACAACCTTTAAAAAGGCAACCTAAACAATGTTCAACTTATATCCAACCTACCATTAGTTGCCAACATTTTAGAACATGCTGTTGCAATTAAATTAAAAAAAACATCTCAGTACAAATAAACTCTTTGAACCTTTCCAATCTGATTTCAGACAATTATACAGCAAAGAAACTGCCTGTGTTCATTTAAACTGTGAAATGACTGAAATCATTGTTCTCTGCACCTCCCTTCAAAAATGTAAAGCCAATGAAATAACCCTATCTGTGGATGGTACCATATTAGAATTTCAATCTAAATTGAAATTGGGGCGATACGTGATCCAGACTTGATGTTTGACCCACATGTGCAAAATATGGTAAAAAAAACATTCAGTTCAGTTAATTATCATATGCACAAGTGCAATGAAATGCTTATTTGCATATATGCTCCAATATAAAGACATTAAGGAAACAACAAAAACATAAACATAGAAACATAAATACATTCTTATTCAAATTCAGAAATGTAGCCAGACTATATCCTGTTTTATATAGATAGATAATACTTTATTAATCCCGTAGGGAAATTGATGAAAGAAAAATCATCAATGTTGTCTTGTTTTGTCTTGGACTGTAGCTGAAAAGCTGGTCAACACTTTTGTCTTTTCTAGGATTGATCACTGCAACATCCTAGTCGCTGGGGTATCTAAATCCACACTTAACAAATTTCAGAATTTCCAGAATTCAACAGCCAGAATCCTGACTAGGTTGCATGCATGTATTAGAGTTCTGTCCTAGACTTGCTTTCATTGTCCTTGCACTTGATTCCTATCATGGCCACCAGCCATCAACCTACAACTCACAACTTGCACCCCCTGAAGTTAAGCAGGCATGAGCCTGGAAGCACCTTAATGGGAGACCTCTTGGGAAAGCTAAGGTTGCCGCTGAAAGAGGTATTAGAGGGTGCAGTAGGGGGTGAGGTCTATGTGGGTCCTATAATGCCCCAGTATAGTGATGGGGACACTATACTGTAAAAAAGGTGCCATTACAGATGCAGCCATTCAAAGTGCGCGGCACAGACACATACCGGAGGTAATTGGCTACGGCGTCGCGCGATGACGCAAAATACCACGGTCATGATTGGCTGACTGACAGGGGCACTCGTGGTCCATTGTTCGGTCGTAGAAAGATTTAAATGTCTTTACTGTGCCCGTTTTAGTATTGAATATTAATATGGAATTTTACCACTGAAGGGAAATCTTATAACCTGAGCATAAAAAGAATAGGAGCATACTGTAACGCGTGTGAAGGCTATAAACGATATTAATTTTGGAACATAAACGTACAGTATATGGCTGGTCTCGGTACTTTAAAGAAAAAATACACACCAGTATTCCATTTCTCCCTAAACATTTTAAGCATCGAAGTCTTTAACTAACGTGATACTGGAGTCAACAAGCATACTTTTAGAATTTGATTAAAAGGGAACATAATATGGAATCGCGTATCTAAAGAAATTAATAACGATATAATTATATTCATGTACCGCAACACAAGCCGGAATCCAGCCGGAGCCGTGACTTTTTTTTTAACAAACATTTCTTTGAAAAAATAAAATGTTTCCCTGGGTCAGAGATTAAATAAAACTTCACTCGCACCAAACAAATTTATATTTCTAAATATCACAACATGATCGAATTTAAGTCATTTTAATAACAATGAATAGTCACCTATGCGTTACAATATAAACATTTATATTGATTTAAATCGAGTTTTGATTTAAATCGCAAACGCGTGTTTAAATATATGTGTTTTTTGATTCACAATCAGACAAATGCAACATAAATTGATATCTTTGTCTTCTAAGTATCTTAATAAACTTTCAGCATAGCTTTCTCCCCGTTTAGATTTATTTTTCTTGGGATCTTGGGATCAAATGTGGAAAGATTAGATTGTAATCGTTTTTATTTTTTAAATACATTTTAGAAAAGTGTAATCTATACTAAAAAGCTGTACACCACCTGCTATAAAGATACATATTGTAATACTTTCGGGCTTGGATCGGACGGACACAAGAACTCAGACTTGCGGAGTTAAAGCAAGTTAAAGCCTTGATTTTATATATCACCTTTAAAAGTGGCATCTCAAAGCAATACAGTAGATGTAAAAACAGTTAAAAGGACCACAGATTACAAAGTTAATACCCAACACTGATTGTACCCATCTGTCAGGCTAATAAAGCGCCTTGAATTGAATTGAATTGAATTGAGAGAGGGGGGGGGAGGGCGAGCGAGAGAGCACAGCCAGGACAGACAGGCAAATAAGATACACTCCACAGACATTCACAACAGTGACATATCATAAAACGTTTGCACATATTGTTAAATTATTACTTGTTTTTCAGGAAGTTAAAAAACACTTGAATTACTTATCCAGTCTCGAAATAAAATAATTTTTCAAGCAATGCAACTAACGTTGGGCAACATGTTTTTTTTAATCCAACATTGACAGCCACATCTTAAATCTTGTCAGTCAGCTCTTTTTTCTCTATTTGAATTGTGGCGATTCAAACAACTTGGGATAACAAGTGGTCTCAAAGTCACCGAGCTCACAGAGCTTCAACAACAGATGACAATTTCCTTAGTCCTTCCTTAGTCTTCCTGAAATTGTCAGATTATGAGTGAATAAAAGCATTTTATTAAAAACATGTTTGCGTTTGTTTGGGAGCTATATTATGTATTTTTCATATGTAAGATATAATGATGTGTTCCTGCTTACACATCGCACGACTTTAAAAGCTAGAAAAACAGGTTTCGATTCACATTATCTGGCGAGCCTTGTTTTGTCAAAGGACAGCACACCCTCTCTCGCTTGCCCTAAACAGACAATACACAGGGGGGAGGGCAAGCGAGAGAGAGGGGGTGGGGTGATATGTGAATATGATAATGTGAATTCCATCAAGTCAGGCACCTGTGAATTTGCAGTATTCCCAGAAAGAGCCGCATCCCATCCACTGTTCCTCCTGAAAGCTTATGCAGAAATGAAGGAATTAAATATGTAATTAATATGGAATTTAATATGGAATTAAACCGGTTTCACAGGTATTTTCAAAGTAGAAGGGGGCGAGATTTCCAGCGAAAGACACCTCCCCCCCCTCCAAAACCCAGTAAGTATAGTACAAAAAAATCGTTTGTCCAGCCTAACAGTATTGTTGTTATTGTTTTTATCCTGTAAAGCGCTTTGAGGAGCCACCTTTAAAGGCGCCATATACAATAAAGTTCATTATTATTACTATTGTTAATTTGCTGGACAGAGAGGTGAACATTATTACGCAGAAGACAAAGATAGCAATTTACGTTGCATTGTGCATTGTGCTGCTGTAATACAGTTTTAAATAATTAAAAGTCTAAACAGTAACAGCTTTATTTATGGGTTTTAAATAAAGGCGATTTAAACGCGATTTAAATCAATACAAATGTTTATATTGTAACGCATAGGTGACTATTCATTGTTATTAAAATGACTTAAATTCGATCATGTTGTAATATTTAGAAATATAAATTTGTTTGGTGCGAGTAAAGTTTTATTTAATCTCTGACCCAGGGAAACGTTTTATTTTTTCAAAGAAATGTTTGTTAAAAAAAAACGTCATGGCTCTGGCTGGATTCCGGCTTGTGTTGCGGTACATTAATATAATTATATCATTATTAATATCTTTAGATACGCGATTCCATATTATATTCCCTTTTAATCAAATTCTAAAAGTATGCTTGTTGACTCCGGTATCACGTTAGTTAAAGACTTCGATGCTTAAAATGTTTAGGGAGAAATGGAATACTGGTGTGTATTTTTTCTTTAAAGTACCGAGACCAGCCATATACTGTACATTTATGTTCCAAAATTAATATCGTTTATGGCCTTCACACGCGTTACAGTATGCTCCTATTCTTTTAATGCTCAGCTACTAAGATTTCCCTTAAGTGGTAAAATTCCATATAAATATTCAATACTTAAACGGGCACAGTAAAGACATTAAATATACATATACATACAGTATACAGTACAGTTTGCATTCAGTAATATGTTTATGTTCCTTAATCAATCTCTTTTATGAGCATGTGAAAGGCATGGTGAATCGGAGATTCTCAAAAATTACTGTACTTTGCATGATTGGAAATAAATGCGTGATTGCGAAATGCTGTGGTGTTACTTTTACAAAGACGGTCAATGAAAAAAAGAATGTGGACCAGGGCAATACTTTGAGTTTACAGCTTGTCCAAGGTCATTCATTATTAATACTATTAGTAATATCTTCGTTAAAGACTTTGATGGCGACAGCTCAAACATGAGAGGTTGAGCTTTATTAGCTCCACCTTGCGGAAATTCCGGATACTATTATTTTACTTGCGGTACCACGTGGTATTATGAGGTACTATACGAGAATTTACGGTAACTCGCGGTAGGCTGCGTCAAGCGCACTGCAAAATAATGCGGTATCGCCCGCTTGTTTTGAATGGCTGCATCTGTAGATATAAAACCAAGGTCCTGACTGGACTGGATTAAAAATGCCAGGGTGTTTCTCAAAAAGAGTAAGGGTATTACCCCAGCCTCCTGGCCAAATTTTCCCATTGTTGTTTACCAATCATGGCCTCCTAATAATCCCCATCTATGAATTGGCTTCATCACTCTGTGTGCACTATGGCTGTCACTGCATTATCCAGGGGTGCTGCACATTGGTGGTGGTGGAGGGGAGTCCCAATTAGCTGTAAAGAGCTTTGAGAGGAGTGTCAAGAAAAGCACTATATAAGTTTAAGAAATTATTATTATTATTAAAGTTTTATCCTAGGTTGTCTCAATTAAGCGTATTAGTCAGTGGAATCAACGACACACAAAATAGCAGTGGTGACAAGGAGTCACCTTGGAATATTCTCCATTTGATAGCAATTCTGTTGATGCAACCTCCTGCGAAGTAAAGTTCCATCTCTGTTTTCCACTCTCTCATTGTAGCCATGAGGAACCTTACAATTGTCGGACTGGCTCCATAGATCTTAAGGGCTACAATGATCCAACTATGCGTAATGCTGTAATCAATCCAGGCCATACTAAGGTTATGTTTACCTTTTTTTAATTGTAGCAGTAAGTCACAAAATGATTCTTTGATGGCTATTAGAAAACCGACCTTGTGGGATAACTCAGCAACGCACACATACGGATACTAATACACGAGAATACAGTTATTAATACATAAAATGTGCATATAAACATAATAGATCTTGAAAGTGAGGGTTAGCAGAATAGAAAAGGTATATATTCAATCATGAAGAGTTACAAACCAAGAGGGATATACATTCAGTATACCATTCATTTATACAGTTTCATAAATTAACTTTGATTACAATTTCTACACTAGATACTAGGCAAGTACATCACTCATAGGAATTAAATTGATATCAACTCAGGTTGAGGTAACAATTGAATTCTCAAGCTGTAATGCAGAATGTTAAATACTCATCCAATCTGTGTGGATTCAGATTTCCCACAACATAACAATGATAGGCTGTTGCTGCGTCCAATCGGCGCCCTCTGGCCCGGTGCAAGGCAGTGCTGGTCCGGTGTGAGGTGGAGGAGAAGGAGGGAGAGATTTCTGCTGTGGTGCGCTGGCAGTGACTCTCTGAAGACCAGCTAGTTAGTCCTGGCTTAACTAGCAAAGATTGTGCACATGGAAAGTGACTGCGGGACCAAGCAAGTCACACTCTTTAGATGGGAAGAAGACCGATTCGTTCCCTATGTAGCGCTAGTCCTGAATCCTGAGATTCAGCTGTCGACAGTTCCGACCATAGTTCGCGGTGGGGTACCGGCGGTTCACGAGGCTTGCTGCTGGGCTAACCTCGGGCGGATCCTTTGCTTACGCGCAAGCGACCTCCGGTCTCGACTCTTAGAACAAAGTAAAGTCCTGGCACTTGGACACACTGGCCGTCACGTATTTGTCCGAGCTAAGTCTGAGAATGTCCTGGAGGGGCATCTTCTGGGCCCTGTGCTGCCTGTTTTATCTGGAGGAACTACGATCGTTCATTGGTTGAATGTTCCATGGGCATTTGAGACCCACGTGGGGTTAACCTGCCCTACCAGTTCCTGATTGGCTGATAGAGGTGGAGGATGAGCTCTCTGACATTAGGGTTGTAAACAACCTGAATGAGACTCTCCCTTGGAACCTCCCAGACAGTAAGGCACCAGAGATGACCATTTATTAGGGTGGCTGGAGAATCTCAATCTTGAGAGTTGTTCCTTATCAGAAACTCTATCAGATAGAAAAACACCTTAAATCTGAACAAAATAGAATGGCCTCTCTGTGTCCAGCACCACTGAGATGAGGGAGAGAGGGACTGGCAAGGGAGCAGCAAACTTAATTCCTATATTTTTAATAAGCCTTGCCACTACACTGTTCTGGTGGCAAGATGTTGTTGTTCAGAAGGTGTTTATAGAGCCTTTCAGAGATCAGAGTAGTCTGGATCTTGTACATAGTTGGGAGGCAAGTAATTGGATGGTAATTCTTAGAGTCCTTTGGGTCCTTGCCTTTTGAGAGCAGTAGGGTCAATCCAGTAGTGAACCAGTCTGGTAGAATACTTGGATCCCTGGTGACCATGCTGAGAGTTCTCACAAGTTGACCATGCAGATCATCAAAGCTTTTGATCCCAAAGTTCTGTATTTCATCTGGACCAGGCACTTTCCAGTTATGGAGACCTTTGATGGCATTTTTGATCTCCTTATGTGAGAAGTCTGTCCATGGTTTGGCTGCCATGTTCAAGTAGGCTTTAACTTCTCATTGGATCCAAGCGGCCTCGATGTTATGAGACTTGCCACCCTCAAGGATGGTTCTCCAAAAGGTTTCAATGTTCTGCTGAGAAGGTGGTTCCACAATGGGGCTCTGTTTTTGACTTCCCTGTAGAACCTGTAGACCTGTAGTCTGTTCTGGTTGTATTGGTCAGACCGTTCCATGTACTTCATCAATCTGTTTGCCTTTGCCTTATTATTATTGTTAAGATTTGTCAAAATCTTCATGCTCACCTATAAGGCTCTTCATGGCTTGCACCTTTAGTCCCTATCTGACTTATTATCTTCCACACAACCTTCGTTTGTCTTGTTCTGGACTCCTTTTTGTCTCCTAAGATTGTTTACATTCTATGAGTGACCGGGCCTTCTTTTGCTATGGCTCAAAGCCATGGAATTCTATATCCAAGGATATAAGAGAGTCATGTTTCTTGAGTGCTTTCAAATCTACATGAAACCTTATTCTTAAGAAAAACCTTTATTTAGTTAGGATCTATGTCTGCTCCTTGCATCTTCTACTGCATTCTAAACCCTTGTTTTTAATTCTGCTAATTGTATTCTCTCCTATCTTTGCTAACTTTTTTACTGTAAAGTGCATTGAGAAGCTGCTTTTAAATTTTTCTAACCTTTAAAGTTAATATATAATTAACATTTATGTTTAGAAATATTGAAATCAAAGAGAAAAAAACATCAACCTGTAAAAAATAAATGTTAAGAAGATATTTATTAAAAGACAAATTGCAAGTGTGTTACTTAAACAGGTATAACAAAGAATCAGTATGCTGTATTTTACAGAACACTGCAGATGAAATGCTTTTTACAGAAGCATTATACTCAGAATACTGTGAAAGCCTAAAGAAAAGGAATTCAAATGCTGTAAAGAAAAAAAAATGCCACTAAAATTCTACTGCATGAAAAGAAATTGCAGTACTAGCAAGCTAGCAGTAACTGGCAGGAGATAACTAACTGGGTTAATACCATTGGTGCTGCAAGAACAAATCCCATGAACTGTCAGGAGTGTTTGTGAGCACTGAAAAGGGAATAAAATGTGGTAAGGAATTTTGGAGCAGGTGGACGACTTCACAAGCTCTAATCCTTAAAGCATCAATTCTAAATTTCTTTCCACTAATGCATTAAAGGACATTGATGTAAAATGTGTTGCTGCCAAAAACACTAATGCCAAGTAAAATTAAATTTTAATGCACTTAAATGTGAATTCTCAATTATTCATCTTTGTTTCTTAAGGACTACTATTTGAAAGAGACAAGACACTAACTTGCAAGAAATAAAAAGCCAATTACATTATTGAATTCTTCAATGTTCATATGATTTGTAATGGAAGGTGCACCATGCTTGTCTGGAGATAATATTTGAGTAATGAGCTCATCTGAGCTTTATTTGGCTGCTTCATATGTTCTTCTTGAAACATGCTATTACATTTTTTGTTAACACAGCAATTCAAAATTGAACTGCGGAACTGGAAAAAAGAACAGATGCCACAGATTTTGTAACAAATGTGGGAAATTAAACTTAGTTAACACTTGTTCGGATGCCGTTGTCCCAGTGTTTTTTAAAGAATTATTTCAAGGTGCAATTCATTACTATCCTTTTTCTGGTCAGTATGTTTTGATTAAAGGGTACATTTGCAATGCATATATCTTTCTTATATACAGCTACAAAAACTGAAGGTTAGATTTACAGAAGAAAACATTGTAATTAAAACTTTCCAAAAATGCCTTAAGAATCATTCAGATGAAAAACATTTGAACTTCACCATTTCCACTATTTTTCTTCCAAATATAATGCATATATAACACAACCTTAAATGTCAAGTAATAATAACATCTTTTAAAACTGACAGTGCATTGAGCTGATCTCTGTGTTCCATAAATGTTTAATCAATCATCTGCCCACAGTACCAGTGGCTTTTGTTTCATCTATCAACAGTAGCAAACACAAAATATAAAACTTTTTGAGTTATACGTTAGAGCCATAAAACATGAAGTGTCTCTGAGGAAATTTTTGTTATGTTTTTTATTTAATTTCTTACCTTTGTAAAACAAAGTTGATGGTGATGAAGAAAACTAAAAAAACAACTTTATAGTGATAAATCTAAGAATTGAAATGTACTATATTGCCTGAAAATTTGCTCAATTTTAAATGTCTCCTTGAATAAATTAATCTGAAATAAGAAAAAAACTTTAACTTTAAATTAACTTTATGCAGTTATAAATATATTCTTTTATGTGAGATGATCTAATGATGCAATTACGCTATTCAAGCACATTCTACCCCTTGAATCTAAAGTACACACTCAAAGTGAAAAATATGCTCATATTGAAAACTAACAATTTCTTCATACAAAGATCCCTTTTTAAGTATTTGCTTAAGTAAATTGGAAATAAGGACAACTAATGCACATGAAAATGCAGCCTTTCCATTGAGCAGAAATATACGTAAGAGTAACATTCATGACACACTAAACAGTTTCTGTAATTGCTATTCAAAATTTTTTTTTTTCTGACAAAACAAGAAAGAAAAAACACACTTCACAAACCCTTTAGGGTTGCAGCACCATAAAAAGGTATTCATTAATTAATGTGTAATTTTCTGCGCATTGTTCACAGTGAATTTGGTTAAATCTTTTTGTGGGTTTTAGTAAATTAAGCATAGTCTTACAGAAAAAATGACACTAAAATTTTGGTGTTTCTTTAATTTGTTTGGTGTGCAAGGAAATGAAACATTCACTCTTCAGATATGAAAAAGTTATTGCCCTCCACAGTGAACTTGACCAAATTAAAGGGTTAATTAGGGTCAGCTGTTTGAACACTTTGGTTAACAATCAAGACTGTTTTATGTCAGTCCTGCCCAATATAAATCTGTCTAGTTTTGGCCCTTACCATCAAAGTGAAGTTGTCACACAGGTTCTAGAATCACATCATGTCCCGATCAAATGTCTGGAAGGGGTTACTAAGCCAGCAAGTGTTTTCGTAACTCTAGGAGGTTTTGTGAAAAAGCTACAAACGTGCCAAAATCATTCTCGAACTTCAAGCTAACTTTACTCCGGTAAACACCTGATCATCTACTCTCAAGATTTCAGTGCTTTGTGTATATTCTAATCACGGTGGGTGCAGGGTGTGTGGGGACACTGCTGTTCGCAAGCCAATAGCATTTAAACCACAGCACCCACAATGCTGCAAGTGTTTTACACACTAAGCACACTAAGCACTAAGCACAGAAGAGTGACACAGCTTTGTTTCTAAGCCATTTTTTTTACCACGCTCGAATATTCTGTTGTTCATATCTTTGCAAGGAAAACACAGAAAGCCTTCAAACCAAATGCATTTTAATGACCACGACGTGAAAATGTTCACAGCCTCCACATAAAACTATCGGTGAGCTAATTCTCTTTTTTTAAACCTCCAGTTTTTCATTGATGCGTAATTACACACTAACTGGAACCCGAGGGGGCCGCTGTGCGCACACGTTCACAACGCGAGAAATACTGCTCTATATGGCTTCTTGCGAAAAACCCATATATCACCATAGGAAGCATAACAGCATAGCTTCCAATTACCCAGACTGTAAGCACGGGAATACAGCTTTGTTTGATTTCTGAAACCCTTTCTTTATGTCCTGTTTTCATTCAGGTAAGGGTCAACTATATACACAATACTGCTGACAACAGGAAAATTCCTATACTTTACTCAGCAGCGTCTTAAAAACAGTACCCATGGTGTTCAAACCAGTTTTTTTACACAGAAGACTGACGCAGCTTCGCGTTGTGAATCTGTTTTTCTAAGAAAACATGTCCGTGGGAGAAGGTGGAGTGTCTTTCATGGAAGACTCGCCCCATTCGACTTTGAAAATACCTGTGAAACCTGTTTGTTTACAAACAATGTAGACACAGAGTCAGACAGTGGAGTGAAATTCGGCACAGCCAGCACACCGGGGGGGTGAGGGAGAGAGAGAGATGTGAAAACCGCGCAGCGCCAAGCGAATAAACAATATTAATGTTAATATTAACACATGGATTTGCGCCCTACACCCTGCTGTACCGCTGTGTACATACAGTACGAACATGTTGTGATATTTAGAAATGTAAAAAATGTCAATATAATGCTAATAATATTTGTTATTTTAGTTTTTCAAAGAAATGTTTATTTGTTAAAAGAAAACTCATGGCGACAGCCGGGTTTGAACACCCAACCTCAGGGTTATAAATAAGATACTTAAGCTGTCATGCCACCAAGGCAAGTCATGTGACAACCACACACATAGCAATGGAAAGTCCCATACTACTGTTTGTGCAACAGTACATGGATATAATTATGCCGTTATTAATTTATTTACAGATGCAGCCATTCAAAATGCGCGGGCGATACCGCATTATTTTGCGGTGCGCTTTACACAGTCTACCGCGAGTTACCGTAAATTCTCCTATATTACCTCAATTTAAATAATAGTATCCAGAATTTCCACAAGGTGGAACTAATAAAGCTCAACCTCTCATGTTTGAGCTGTCGCCATCAAAGTCTTTAACGAAGATATTACTAATAGTATTAATAATGAATGACCTTGGACAAGCTGTAAACTCAAAGTATTGCCCTGGTCCACATTCTTTTTTTCATTGACCGTCTTTGTAAAAGTAACACCACAGCATTTCGCAATCACGCACTTGTTTCCAATCATGCAAAGTACAGTAATTTTTGAGAATCGATTCACCATGCCTTTCACATGCTCATAAAAGAGACTGATTTAGGAACATAAACATATTACCGTATGCAAACTGTACTGTATACAGTATGTATATGTATATTTAATGTCTTAACTGTGCCCGTTTAAGTATTGAATATTTATATGGAATTTTACCACTGAAGGGAAATCTTAGTAGCTGAGCATAAAAAGAATAGGAGCATACTGTAACGTGTGTGAAGGCCATAAACGATATTAATTTTGGAACTTAAACATACAGTATATGGCTGGTCTCGGTACTTTAAAGAAAAAATACACACCAGTATTCCATTTCTCCCTAAACATTTTAAGCATCGAAGTCTTTAACTAACGTGATACCGGAGTCAACAAGCATACTTTTAGAATTTGATTAAAAGGGAATATAATATGGAATCGCGTATCTAAAGAAATTAATAATGATATAATCATATTCATGTACCGCAACACAAGAATAGTACACGCTGTACATTGTCTGTTGCAACGTAAATTGCAAAAATGCACTTGGAATCTGTCCAAGCCCTACTTTGTCAGGCATTTTCTTTTACTGCAAAGGACATAAAAACTCCCTTGCTTTTAACAGAGCGTTTCATAATTTCTAACTACGAAAATTATTTAAACTGCGACACTTATCATTCAACCAGAGCTCAAAATATCACAAGGATCCTCTAGAGCACAGCAAAGACTGTATTAAAAGAATCGCGTATCTAAAGAAATTAATAAGATATACAGATGCAGCCATTCAAAGTGCGCGGCACAGACACCGCGGTACAGATACCGCAGGTATGATGACACGGGATACCGCGGTGCGTGATTGGTTGACCGACAGGGGCACTCGTGGTCCGTTGGTCTGTCGTAGAAAGACTTACTGTAAACGTCTTTACTGTGCCCGTTGTAGATATTGAATTTTACCACTGAAGGGAAATCTTAGTAGCTGAGCATAAAAAGAATAGGAGCATACTGTAACGCGTGTGAAGGCCATAAACAATATTAATTTTGGAACGTAAACATACAGTATATAGCTGGTCTTGGTACTTTAAAGAAAAAAATACACACCGGTATTCCATTTCTCCCTAAACATTGTAAGCTTCGAAGTCTTTAACTAACGTGATACCGGAGTCAACAAGCATACTTTTAGAATTTGATTAAAAGGGAATATAATATGGAATCGCGTATCTAAAGAATTTAATAACGGTATGATTATATCCGTGTACTGCGGCAGGGCTGTGTAGGGCTGTTTCGCCTGCCTGATCATGCGAGCTCTCTTGTAGCCTACTGGTCTAGGTGCGTGACTACCAACTGGCAGGTGGTGTGTTCGAATCCAGCTGGTGCTGGACTTTTATTTTAACAAACATTTCTTCGAAAAAATAGGTAAGCGATATTATGGACAATCAGTTGACTTTTATATTTCAAAATATCGCAACATGATCGATATTTGCGATATTTTGAACATATCTTCCCTTCTGACAGCGGTTCCCGCTTCTATTGTGTGTGTGTGTGCAACAGTAAATTTTTATAGAGAAATGGAGGCTGGACAGTATGCGTTACAATATAAACATTTATATTGATTTAAATCGTGTTCTGATTTAAATCGCAAACGCGTGTTTAATTATGTGTTTTTAATCATAATCAGGCTAATGCATTTCTACATAGAGGTTCATACAGAAAGACAGCTTGTGTTTAAATTGAGTGTAAGGTAATTTATGCTTCTAAAGTCATGGTCAGTATTATTGTACTGTGCTGTACTGTGTCACATTATTTTATAGCGTTTTTATTGCGTTATTAAATCCGGTGGCGCTGTGTTAGTTTCCTGACTCACATTATTTAAACTACCACATTGATCATTCATCTCTAAATAAACTTTATTTTATATAGCGTTTTAAGCGATTAGGTAATTAGATTGCTCATAAACCTAATTGCTTTTTCTACATAAACACAGCGTGATTGCTCTCTGAAAATGCTTTTCCTTTATTTTTAAAGTAGGCTCAGATTTCAACTATAGATGGTATTATTATAAACTTTCTTGGAAAAATGTATTTTATGTAAACCATGTTTGCTATTAATTCATTTAGGGCTAAAATACGTTCATTGTCTTCCAATCAAGTCGAGTTGACATTGGATGCCTGCCACACCCGGACTGTTAAACCAACGCATTAGCACGTCAAAGCCCATTGAGCCAGTATTGGCTTTAGTATCCCCCCCTTCTCCCCTCAATTCAATTCAATTCAAGGTGTTTTATTTGCATGACAGATGGGTACAAGCAGTGTTGGGTATGTATATTGTAATGCTTACGGCAGACAGGCACTGTGTAAGAGCCGGCGCACCAGAGCAGCGCACCGAGGGAGCGTCTGCATTTCTAACTTAGTTTTTAAAATTAGTCAAGCAATATGAAGCATCTCCTTTTACTTAGTGCCTGAGCATAAAAAGAATAGGAGCATACTGCAACGCGTGTGAAGGCCATAAACGATATTAATTTTGGAACATAAACATACAGTATATGGCTGGTCTTGGTACTTTAAAGAAAAAAATACACACCAGTATTCCATTTCTCCCTAAACATTTTAAGCATCAAAGTCTTTAACTAACACGATACCGGAGTCAACAAGCATACTTTTAGAATTTGATTAAAAGGGAATATAATATGGAATCGCGTATCTCAAGAAATTAATAACGATATAATTATATTCATGTTGCAAAAGAACTGCAACGGACATAAAAACTCCCTTGCTTTTAACAGAGCGTTCCATAATTTCTAACTACGAAAATGCCAGGTGAAAGGATTTGTAAACATATTTTGTTAAAGCAAGTCAGTTTTTTCCACAACACATAAAAGACATTTTTCCAAGAAAGTTTAGCCTTTGTCACTAATGAAACCACTAAATAAAGACATAAATATAGAAATCTTAAGATTTGTTCTATTTAATGTTGGTAGCAGGATGAACTGTCAGAGTGTATATTTTGTCGCAGAGTTGCTGCAAGATGTTAACAGTGAAAAAGGTATTTAGAAATGAGTTATTTCAAGATGAAAATTTTCAGAATAATTGCAAATCTAGCAGGATAGAGAAAGCACAGAAAACTGGCAGTTAGATTGATCAGATTAGTATGAAAAGTCATTTAGCAAAGGGAATTAGAAGAGTGACAAACTAGTATACTTTAGATCTTTTTTTCTGAACCAGGGACAATCTGATCATGTTTCCCTATAACAATAATAAAAAACTTTATTTGATATATCACCATTAAAGGTGGCATCTCAAAGCAATACAGTAGATGTAAAAACAGATAAAAGGACCACAGATTACAAAGTAAATGCATATAAGAAAGACAAGCAGTTAGAGGTGCTACCAAAATTAGAAAATGAAGCAGATACAGACACTAAGTCTTCTGAAAAGAAAGGTTCTGAGGTTAGATTTAAACTGGCCTTGGTGTGTGTGTGTTTGTGTCTGTCTGTCCTGTGATGGACTGGCGCTATGTCCAGGGTGTATTCTGCCTTGTGTCCGTCGCTTACTGGGATAGGCTCCAAATCCTCTGTACTGGATAAAGAGATTAGAAATGGAAGTAAAGGCACTGTGTGGATGGAACTATACACAGTGTTAGAAACCCACTATGAAATGGCAGCATCTCACTGAGAATAAAATATTTTATTATTTTATTAAAATATTTTATATCTTAAGGAAACAGCCTTTCCACCTCTCTTGCACATCAGTATCCATACCTAGTTATTTAAACAAATTGCCTCTAATTATAAACATCTTAATATGCTGGCTCTGTGGATCCGCATCAGCTATGTTTGCCCATTCCTTCAATTCATGTGCATCCAACACACAGTTCAATGCCAGCAACTACACATAATCTAAAATACAATCCTTATTTCAGTATCTATGTAAACATATAGTCTGTTAACTTCATCATCTTCATCAAAAGTATGCCTAACCCCATTAGGAAGTGTTCTTGTTATAAGTGTATTCCTCAGCTTTCCCCAAATTATCTTCTTCTTGCCAACATCTCTAGTCTTTTATCCTGCAATAACTCAGCCAACACTTAAATCTCCAAAAGCTGCTTGTGTTAATTTCTTTAAATCACAAATATCATGTGTAAATACTGGCCATGTAATACTCTGCATTGTGGAATAATAGTTTATTTTAAAGGGAACTAGAGAAACTAAGAACTAGAGAAATCTAGTTTTTTTCTAGAATTAATAAATGCACATCCTGTTCACTGAGGAAATTAAATCCACACTGAGCAATCTTCAATATGTTCAGAATATGACAGCAAGAATCCTATCAGGGATGCATTACACCTGTTTTCAAGTCCTTGCACTGGTTACCTACTGGTTATCAGATTTCGAGTCAACTTCAAAATCCTTATCCTCCTTATATACTGTCCTACAACTGTTATTATTGATCTCCGAATTATTGTACTTGACATGACTTCATTCAGCCTTTCCTGAACGTCTATGACAGGCAGAGAGAGTGCTGTTTCTGGTGCATTCTTTTACAGCTGACATTTCACTGTTTTAAACGAACAAGAAATTAGATTGCTCATAAATCACTTATTCTATATAAACACAGCGTAATTGCCCTCCGAAAATCTTCTTTTTCTTGTTCGTTTTAGAGACCTTGATCGAAACTGATTTTAGATGTCAGAAAGGATTTATTTTCTCTGTATTTCCTACATTGCTTTGTCGAGATTTTAACTTTATATCTAACTTTATATCTAGGCTCAGATTTCAACTATAAATCGTACAGTAATTAATAGCAGTAAATACTGATGTTTATACATAAAAAAGTCATGCCTTGGAGTATAGACCCCCAAAGGAATGCCAAAGACTCAAACTGCAAAATAAACACATACAGAAAGAAAGTATTTGTATTGTAATTGCAAATCCTGGTACTGTATGAGTGATTGGTATGACTTTCCTCATTACAAATCTCTTATTAGAATTTAAATTTCTCTGTAACTCCAGGTCAGAACAGAGAAAATGTAACTGCCTTAAGGAGTTTACGATTATGAAAAATAGAAGGATAAGCATGATACGTATGTCTTCTGTCATTTTCTAAGTCATGTTACTGAGCACCAAATCGTATTGAGAATATGAATCCATTTAAGGTTTATACCATTAAAGTAACGGTTTATTCCATGCTGAAAATGTTTGTACCAGACTTTTTTGAGGCCTGTTTAATTGTGTCTGAAGTCTGATGTTGTAAATTTTATTGTTAAAAAGATCCATGAAAATGTCACTACTAAAGTTAGCTGGTACTGTTGGTACTGTAAGTGGCAAGTAGAGCTCATATTTTAGATTTTAAGGAAGCAACGGACACAAGGCAGAATACACCCTGGACATAGCGCCAGTCCATCACAGGACAGACAGACACAAACACACACACACCAGGGCCAGTTTTCCCATAAACCAATTAACTTACCAGTATGTTTTGGAGTGCGAGAGGGAGTCATATCACACATATGGAGAAAAACCATGTAACCCAGAGAGAACATGTAAACCCCACACACACAGGATGGCAGGAATTGAACCTAGGACCCCAGTACTGCAAGATAGCAATGCTAACCACTTTGCCACCATTATAAATGGATGGATATCTTAGTTATCTTTCTAGTTCACAGGTTTGCATGCATAATTTAATTTTGAAAGCCACTGAGACATCAGGTACTACTGTTGTATTTATGAAAAAGAAACAAAACACAAAACATACTAACAACTGTGCCATCCTACTCCTTAGCTAATACATTTTATTATTCATAAACAGTTAACATTGTTAGCAAAATATTTTGAATTATATTTAACCATATTTTTTCTTTAGTTTTGTATTTAACTTATTATATGATAGTCAGACTTAATGTATATTTGAACAATGAAAATATATTTTTACAAGATTTTACATTAAGCACTTAAAATTAATATGGTTAATAATAGTAAACTGTAACATGCTGTAACAAGATCGGTTAAACTGCGAAGAAAATGCTTTCAGAGAAAATGTTTCAGGTGTGAAGAACATAGATCTCCAATGCAATTTCAACCAAACCTGTTCCCACACACCCTGCCCCCACTACCATTAGAATATACACAAAGCACTCAAATCTTTCGAGCTAATGATCAGGTGACCCGAGAGAGAGCGAGAGAAACACCAAGGGGTGCGGAACCAGGGAACTATTTACATGGAAAACGGGCGATCTCCCCAGACTGTCCGCCCGTTTCACTGTTACCTGGATACCTCTTTATTTAGAACTCACAAACACTGATTTTTAGTTTAGAAGGATTCAAGTAGGGTTTTAGATGAAAGGCAGCGACCTTAATCAAGCCCAAATCACAATTGAACCCATTCAGAGCCTACATTACATTTTAGCGTTTCATTCTGAGCAGAAGACCCTCACACCTGAAGAAGGGGGAGGTGTTTTTCGCTGGAAATCTCGCCTGCTTCTACTTTACAACCGGAGTGCTGGCTGTGACGAATTAAACCGGTTTTACAAGTTTCAATCACAGACCATGTGACATGGGAGTCAGGAAACTCCACCGGATTTGATAACGCTATAAAAACGCTATAAAATAATGTGACTTGGCACAGAACAAGTTTACACCACAGTACAATAATAAATGCTGACCATGACTTTAGAAGCATAAATTGCCTTACACTCAATTTAAACACAAGCTGTCTTTAGCCCTCTAAGCTGGTTCATACAGAAATGTAGAGATCCAGGCTCAGAACACACAGCTTCATTAGCGAATACATATGCAGGACAACTAGAGAAGACGTTTTACAGAGGATGGATTTTTAGAAACATCCCATCAGTGACATCACTGAAGTCAACTCCTAGGTACTGTAACTGTCGTGTGGATAGTTTCACAAGAATCAGACAAAGGTTTAAGCATCGCTTGTTCTAGATAAAACTGCATAAAAAAAACAACAACCCATAATGTACTTCTTTGCGGCTCTGTTTGCCCAAATCATATATTCACAACGTGAAATCTAGAAAATAATATTACATAACCAAAATCCGCAATATGGAAACAGAACCTGTGTAATTGTTGATAGATGATGTACTCGTAACATTTTTTCAAGACGAACTACAACATTTAAAAAATGACTTGTATGTACTTGATATCTCTAATCAATCCACGGGTCCCAGCACGAAACGAAACTAAAACGCATACCGTTTCGCGCTTCTTATTAGTTGCTCAAAAGTAATTTGACCTTATGAAATGCATAATATAAACCTAGAAACATATACGTGAGCAGTACTTAAGCACTGTAGTATCGGTGTTAAGACATACCTCTCAAATACTGTAAATCAAGTTAAAAATATCTCAAGACAGATTCTGGTCATAATGAAACCATGTTTCGTGTATGTTTTCTTTAAAGTACCGAGACCAGCCATATACTGTATGTTTATGTTCCAAAATTAATATCGTTTATGGCCTTCACACGCGTTGCAGTATGCTCCTATTCTTTTTATGCTCAGCTACTAAGATTTCCCTTCAGTGGTAAAATTAGATATGAATAGTCAATACTTAAACGGGCACAGTTAAGACATTAAATATACATATACATACTGTATACAGTACAGTTTGCATACGGTAATATGTTTATGTTCCTAAATCAATCTCTTTTATGAGCATGTAAAAGGCATGGTGAATCACTGTACTTTGCATGATTGGAAACAAATGCGTGATTGCGAAATGCTGTGGTGTTACTTTTACAAAGATGGTCAATGAAAAAAAGAATGTTGACCAGGGCAATACTTTGAGTTTACACTTACAGCTTGTCCAAGGTCATTCATTATTAATACTATTAGTAATATCTTCGTTAAAGACTTTGATGGCCACAGCTCAAACATGAGAGGTTGAGCTTTATTAGCTCCACCTTGCGGAAATTCCGGATACTATTATTTTGCTTGTCGTATTATAGGAGAATTTACGGTAACTCGCGGTATTTACCGGTAGCTTGCGGTAGACTGCGTACAGCGTACCGCAAAATAATGCGGTATCGCCCGCGCATTTTGAATGGCTGCATCTGTAATTATATTTGTGTACTGCGACAGGGCTGTGTAGGGCTGTTTCACCTCTCTCTTCATGTGACTCTATTCAAAAGCCATTTAGCAAAGAGGGGATGAGAAGAGTGACAAACTAGTATACTTTAGATCTTTTTTTCTGAACTGGGGAAAATCTGATCATGTTTCTCTATAACAATAATAAAAAACATTATTTTACATATCACCTTTAAAAGTGGCATCTCAAAGCAATACAGTAGATGGAAAAACAGTTAAAAGGACCAAAGTAAATACCAGACAAACGCAAACGCGTTTTTAATAAAATGCTTTTATTCATTCAGCAGAGAGTGAGAGGGACATCCAGCAGAGAGAGACACACACACCGGTTTTCACTGACAAAAAGTAATTGTTTTTTTACATTCCTCTTGTCTAACAGGAATGTTTTGTTTGTGGACAGACTGTTAGACTACAGGAAAAGAGCTCCTCCTTCTACGAAGCATTTCGTTGATCCGATCACTAATTCTTTTCCAGTCGCACGAAGTAAGGGTTGAGAATCTCCGATTCACCATGCTACTAATGGTTTCCCGGAGATTGCAAGGTAAGGCACTTTTGCCTCTGGACCCATCGAAATTTACAGACGTGGTCCACCCCCAGTAAATTTCAAAAGTCACAAGATTTCGAAACACGGGGGCGGCGTAGCGGTCGGCTCTTGCTTTCCCGTCCAATGAAAGGCAGGTTCCTTTTGCCGAAGTCGGGAGACATTAGAGGCTTGCCACACCCGGACTGTTAAACCAACGCATTAGCACTTCAAACCCCATTGAGGAGCCGGGCGCAATAATTGTTTTGTCCCTTGATTTACTGATCTGCATTAATTACAGAAATCGAGTTCCTGCTCTTTGCAGACAACCTGGTCCTGCTGTCGCCCAAAGAACAGAGGCTGCGGCAGAACCTGGCACTGCTGGAGCAGCACTGTCAGACCTGGGCGCTGACAGTCAATCTGGACAAGACCAGAGTTATGGTTTTCCAGAAAAAAAGCCAGACCTCAGGGAAACAGATACAAATTCACACTTAACAACAACACATTAACACCTAACAACGGGAGCAGGGCCGAATTAGGCCAGAACCCACTATTGTTAAACATACAGAAAATAATATTAAAGTATTGGCTTTAGTATTAGCCATACAGAACATTAAAGTGCCCATTTCCATTCAGCGGGTGTCTGAGCCGCTGTGTCCTATCTTCTGACAGTCGCTGTTGTGAATGTCTGTAGAGTGTATCTTATTTTTAGTACTATATTTTTATATTATATTCCCTATTAATCAAACTCTAAGAGTATGTATCGGCTTGTCCCCCCCTCCCGCCCCTCTCTGTGTACAGTAGAGCCTCCTGTCCAGCCAGCACATGTCCACAGACATTCACAACAGTGACATATCATAAAACGTTTGCACATATTGTTAAATTATTACTTGTTTTTCAGGAAGTTAAAAAAAAACACTTGAAATACTTATCCAGTCTCTCAAAATAAAGTCATTTTTCAAGCAATGCAATAAACGTCGGTCAATGTGTTTTTTTTTAATCCAACATTGACAGCCACATCTAATACTTGTCAGTCAGCTCTTTTTTCTCTATTTGAATTGTGGCGATTCAAACAACCTGGGATAACAAGTGGTCTCAAAGTCACCGAGCTCACAGAGCTTCAACAACAGATGACAATTCCCTTAGTCCTTCCTTAGTCTTCCTGAAATTGTCGGATTATGAGTGAATAAAAGCATCTTATTAAAAACACGTTTGCGTTTGTTTGGGAGCTATATTATGTATTTTTCATATGTAAGATATAATGATGTGTTCCCGCTTACACATTGCATGACTTTAAAAGCTAGAAAAACAGGTTTCAATTCACATTATCTGGTGAGCCTTGTTTTGTCAAAGGACAGCACAAAAAAAACAGAGAATACACAGGGGGGGAGGGCAAGCGAGAGAGAGAGTTTTTTACCCTCTGTCAAAAAAAACCAAATCACCCGGGGCAGAGACTCTGGGGGGATCATTGTATGTTACAGAGCGGAGCTCAGTCAATCCAAACAAGTACAGTAGTAAAGAGAGAAAAGTCAACAATTGATTTAAGGACGATCTGTCAAAGTGCAATGAAATACAATATTGTTGTTGTTGCTGTTATTGTTGTTTTTATCCTGTAAAGCGTTTTGATAAGCCACCTTTAAAGGCGATATATAAAAGCGCTGATTCTTATGGAATGTGTTCCGCCGGGGAACAAGTATAACCTTGTTCATGCACAAACAGTGGCATGTTACATTATTAATTTGGGTGTCTCCTCTTGCCAGAAAGCTCTAAATTGCATTTTGAGTGCGGTTTTTTACTTTTTTTAAATTGCAACCCGTAAAGCTGATACTGTTTAGACTTATATTAGGATTTAGACTTACAGATGCAGCCATTCAAAGTGTGCGTCACAGACACGTACCGCAGGTGACGTCGCTCAGTATGACGCAAGATGACGCGTGGCACCGCAGTAAGCGATTGGTTGACCGACAGGGGCACTCGTGGTCCGTTGGTCTGTCGTAGAAAGACTTACAGTAAAAACGTCTTTGCTGTGCCCGTTGTAGATATTGAATTTACCAATGAAGGGAAATCTTAGTAGCTGAGCATAAAAAGAATAGGAGCATACTGTAACGCGTGTGAAGGCCATAAACGATATTAATTTTGGAACATAAACATACAGTATATAGCTGGTCTTGGTACTTTAAAGAAAAAAATACACACCAGTATTCCATTTCTCCCTAAACATTTTAAGCTTTGAAGTCTTTAACTAACGTGATACCGGAGTCAACAAGCATACTTTTAGAATTTGATTAAAAGGGAATATAATATGGAATCGCGTATCTAACGAAATTAATAACGATATAATTATATTCATGTACCGCAACACAAGAATAGTACACGCTGTACATTGTCTGTCGATAATGTTTCTGTAGTGCTTTTTCAGCACTCTGCAATTTAATAATGGTATTCGTGTGCTGCGACAGGGCTGTGTAGGGCTGTTTCGCCTGCCTGTTCATGCGAGCTGTGTTGTAGCCGACTGGTCTAGGTGCGTGCCTAGCAACTGGTAGGTTGTGTGTTCAAATCCAGCTGGTACCGGACTTTTCTTTTAACAAACATTTCTTCGAAAAAATAGAATAGCGATATTATGGACAATCAATTGACTTTTATATTTCAAAATATCGCAACATGATCGATATTTGCGATATTTTGAACATATCTTCCCTTCTGACAGCGGTTCCTCCTTCTATTGTGTGTGTGTGTGCAACAGAGTAAATTTTTATAGAGAAATGGAGGCTGGACAGTATGCGTTACAATATAAACATTTATATTGATTTAAATCGTGTTCTGATTTAAATCGCAAACGCGTGTTTAATTATGTGTTTTTTAATCATAATCAGGCTAATGCATTTCTACATTTTCTGTATGAACCAGCTTAGAGGTTCATACAGAAAGACAGCTTGTGTTTAAATTGAGTGTAAGGTAATTTATGCTTCTAAAGTCATGGTCAGCATTTATTATCGTACTGTGCTGTAAACTTTTTCTGTGCCTAGTCACATTATTTTATAGCGTTTTTATTGCGTTATTAAATCTGGTGGCGCTGTGTGTTACAGTAGTTTCGTGACTCCCATGTCACATGGTCTGTGATTGAATCCCATAGAACTATGACTTTATTTTTTAACAAACATTTCTTTGAAAAAAATGAAACGTTTCCCTTGGTCAGAGATTAAATAAAACCTCACTCGCACCAAACAAATTTATATTTCTAAATATCACAAAATACGTTCATTGTCTTCCAATCGAGTCGAGTTGACATTGGAAGCCTGCCACACCCGGACTCTTAAACCAACGCATTAGCACGTCAAAGCCCATCGAGGGTATTGAGCCAGTATTGGCTTTAGTATTCCCCCCCTCTCCCCTCAATTCAATTCAATTCAAGGTGTTTTATTTGCATGACAGATGGGTACAAGCAGTGTTGGGTATGTATATTGTAACGCTTACGGCAGACAGGCACTGTGTAAGAGCCGGCGCACCAGAGCAGCGCACCGAGGCAGCGTCTGCATTTCTAACTTAGTTTTTAAAATTAGTCAAGCAATATGAAGCATCCCCTTTTACTTTGTGCCTGAGCATAAAAAGAATAGGAGCATACTGCAACGCGTGTGAAGTCCATAAACGATATTAATTTTGGAACTTAAACATACAGTATATGGCTGGTATCGGTACTTTAAAGAAAACATACACACCAGTATTCCATTTCTCCCTAAACATTTTAAGCATCGAAGTCTTTAACTACCGCGATACCGGAGTCAACAAGCATACTTTTAGAATTTGATTAAAAGGGAATATAATATGGAATCGCGTATCTCAAGAAATTAATAACGATATAATTATATTCATGTTGCAAAAGAACTGCAACGGACATAAAAACTCCCTTGCTTTTAATAGAGCGTTCCATAATTTCTAACTACGAAAATGCCAGGTGAAAGGATTTGTAAACATATTTTGTTAAAGCAAGTCAGTTTTTTCCGCAACACATAAAAGACATTTTTCCAAGAAAGTTTAGCCTTTTTCACTAATGAAACCACTAAATAAAGACATAAATATAGAAATCTTAAGATTTGTTTTATTTAATGTTGGTAGCAGGATGAACTGTCAGAGTGTATATTTTGTCGCAGAGTTGCTGCAAGATGTTAACAGTGAAAAAGGTATTTAGAAATGAGTTATTTCAAGATGAAAATTTTCAGAATAATTGCAAATCTAGCAGGATAGAGAAAGCACAGAAAACTGGCAGTTAGATTGATCAGATTAGTATGAAAAGTCATTTAGCAAAGGGAATTAGAAGAGTGACAAACTAGTATACTTTAGATCTTTTTTTTTCTGAACCAGGGACAATCTGATCATGTTTCCCTATAACAATAATAAAAAACTTTATTTGATATATCACCATTAAAGGTGGCATCTCAAAGCAATACAGTAGATGTAAAAACAGATAAAAGGACCACAGATTACAAAGTAAATGCATATAAGAAAGACAAGCAGGTAGAGGTGCTACCAAAATTAGAAAATGAAGCAGATACAGACACTAAGTCTTCTGAAAAGAAAGGTTCTGAGGTTAGATTTAAACTGGCCCTGGTGTGTGTGTGTTTGTGTCTGTCCTGTGATGGACTGGCGCTATGTCCAGGGTGTATTCTGCCTTGTGTCCGTCGCTTCATTCATGTGCATCCAACACACAGTTCAACGCTAGCAACTACACAAAATCTAAAATATGAGCTCTACTTGCCACTTACAGTACCAACAGTACCAGCTAACTTTAGTAGTGACATTTTCATGGATCTTTTTAACAATAAAATTTACAACATCAGACTTCAGACACAATTAAACAGGCCTCAAAAAAGTCTGGTACAAACATTTTCAGCATGGAATAAACCGTTACTTTAATGGTATAAACCTTAAATGGATTCATATTCTCAATAAGATTTGGTGCTCAGTAACATGACTTAGAAAATGACAGAAGACATACGTATCATGCTTATCCTTCTATTTTTCATAATCGTAAACTCCTTAAGGCAGTTACATTTTCTCTGTTCTGACCTGGAGTTACAGAGAAATTTAAATTCTAATAAGAGATTTGTAATGAGGAAAGTCATACCAATCACTCATACAGTACCAGGATTTGCAATTACAATACAAATACTTTCTTTCTGTATGTGTTTATTTTGCAGTTTGAGTCTATGGCATTCCTTTGGGGGTCTATACTCCAAGGCATGACTTTTTTATGTATAAACATCAGTATTTACTGCTATTAATTACTGTACGATTTATAGTTGAAATCTGAGCCTAGATATAAAGTTAAAATCTCGACAAAGCAATGTAGGAAATACAGAGAAAATAAATCCTTTCTGACATCTAAAATCAGTTTCGATCAAGGTCTCTAAAACGAACAAGAAAAAGAAGATTTTCGGAGGGCAATTACGCTGTGTTTATATAGAATAAGTGATTTATGAGCAATCTAATTTCTTGTTCGTTTAAAACAGTGAAATGTCAGCTGTAAAAGATCGCACCAGAAACAGCACTCTCTCTGCCTGTCATAGACGTTCAGGAAAGGCTGAATGAAGTCATGTCAAGTACAATAATTCGGAGATCAATAATACCAGTTGTAGGACAGTACATAAGGAGGATAAGGATTTTGAAGTTGACTCGAAATCTGATAGGTAACCAGTGCAAGGACTTGAAAACAGGTGTAATGCATCCCTGATAGGATTCTTGCTGTCATATTGTGAACATATTGAAGATTGCTCAGTGTGGATTTAATTTCCCCAGTGAACAGGATGTGCATTTATTAATTCTAGAAAAAAAGCCTTTCTTGATTTCTCTAGTTCTTAGTTTCTCTAGTTCCCTTTAAAATAAACTATTATTCCACAATGCAGAGTATTACATGGCCAGTATTTACACATGATATTTGTGATTTAAAGAAATTAACACAAGCAGCTTTTGGAGATTTAAGTGTTGGCTGAGTTATTGCAAGATAAAAGACTAGAGATGTTGGCAAGAAGAAGATTTGGTTTGGGGAAAGCTGAGGAATACACTTATAACAAGAACACTTCCTAATGGGGTTAGGCATACTTTTGATGAAGATGATGAAGTTAACAGACTATATGTTTACATAGATACTGAAATAAGGATTGTATTTTAGATTATGTGTAGTTGCTGGCATTGAACTGTGTGTTGGATGCACATGAATTGAAGGAATGGGCAAACATAGCTGATGCGGATCCACAGAGCCAGCATATTAAGATGTTTATAATTAGAGGCAATTTGTTTAAATAACTAGGTATGGATACTGATGTGCAAGAGAGGTGGAAAGGCTGTTTCCTTAAGCCAGCAGTATAAAATATTTTATTCTCAGTGAGATGCTGCCATTTCATAGTGGGTTTCTAACACTGTGTATAGTTCCATCCACACAGTGCCTTTACTTCCATTTCTAATCTCTTTATCCAGTACAGAGGATTTGGAGCCTATCCCAGTAAGCAACGGACACAAGGCAGAATACACCCTGGACATAGCGCCAGTCCATCACAGGACAGACAGACACAAACACACACAGACCAGGGCCAGGTTTCCCATAAACTAATTAACTTACCAGTATGTTTTGGAGTGCGAGAGGGAGTCATATCACACATATGGAGAAAAACCATGTAACCCAGAGAGAACATGTAAACCCCACACACACAGGATGGCAGGAATTGAACCTAGGACCCCAGTGCTGCAAGATAGCAATGCTAACCACTTTGCCACCATTATAAATGGATGGATATCTTAGTTATCTTTCTAGTTCACAGGTTTGCATGCATAATTTAATTTTGAAAGCCACTGAGACATCAGGTACTACTGTTGTATTTATGAAAAAGAAACAAAACAAAAAACATACTAACAACTGTGCCATCCTACTCCTTAGCTAATACATTTTATTATTCATAAACAGTTAACATTGTTAGCAAAATATTTTGAATTATATTTAACCCTATTTTTTCTTTAGTTTTGTATTTAACTTATTATATGATAGTCAGACTTAATGTATATTTGAACAATGAAAATATATTTTTACAAGATTTTACATTAAGCACTTAAAATTAATATGGTTAATAATAGTAAACTGTAACATGCTGTAACAAGATCGGTTAAACAGCGAAGAAAATGCTTTCAGAGAAAATGTTTCAGGTGTGAAGAACATAGATCTCCAATGCAATTTCAACCAAACCTGTTCCCACACACCCTGCCCCCACTACCATTAGAATATACACAAAGCACTCAAATCTTTCGAGCTAATGATCAGGTGACCCGAGAGAGAGCGAGAGAAACACCAAGGGGTGCGGAACCAGGGAACTATTTACATGGAAAACGGGCGATCTCCCCAGACTGTCCGCCCGTTTCACTGTTACCTGGATACCTCTTTATTTAGAACTCACTAACACTGATTTTTAGTTTAGAAGGATTCAAGTAGGGTTTTAGATGAAAGGCAGCGACCTTAATCAAGCCCAAATCACAATTGAACCCATTCAGAGCCTACATTACATTTTAGCGTTTCATTCTGAGCAGAAGACCCTCACACCTGAAGAAGGGGGAGGTGTTTTTCGCTGGAAATCTCGCCTGCTTCTACTTTACAACCGGAGTGCTGGCTGTGACGAATTAAACCGGTATTACAGGTTTCAATCACAGACCATGTGACATGGGAGTCAGGAAACTAACACCGCGCCACCGGATTTGATAACGCTATAAAAACGCTATAAAATAATGTGACTTGGCACAGAACAAGTTTACAGCACAGTACAAAAATGCTGACCATGACTTTAGAAGCATAAATTGCCTTACACTCAATTTAAACACAAGCTGTCTTTAGCCCTCTAAGCTGGTTCATACACAAATGTAGAGATCCAGGCTCAGAACACACAGCTTCATTAGCGAATACATATGCAGGACAACTAGAGAAGACGTTTTACAGAGGATGGATTTTTAGAAACATCCCATCAGTGACATCACTGAAGTCAACTCCTAGGTACTGTAACTGTCGTGTGGATAGTTTCACAAGAATCAGACAAAGGTTTAAGCATCGCTTGTTCTAGATAAAACTGCAAAAAAAAAACAACCACCCATAATGTACTTCTTTGCGGCTCTGTTTGCCCAAATCATATATTCACAACGTGAAATCTAGAACATAATATTACGTAACCAAAATCCGCAATATGGAAACAGAACCTGTGTAATTGTTGATAGATGATGTACTCGTAACATTTTTTCAAGACGAACTACAACATTTAAAAAATGACTTGTATGTACTTGATATCTCTAATCAATCCACGGGTCCCAGCACGAAACGAAACTAAAACGCATACCGTTTCGCGCTTCTTATTAGTTGCTCAAAAGTAATTTGACCGTATGAAATGCATAATATAAACCTAGAAACATATACGTGAGTAGTACTTAAGCACTGTAGTATCTGTGTTAAGACATCAGGATGTCTTCTATCTTCTTCAGGATGAATAAAGTGGGCCTATTTATCTATCAATCATATTTAAATAACTAGTGTTCTGTACCGTGGTACCCCTAAAAGTACCACACTTGTACCATACAACAGTAGTACCTGATGTCTCAGTGGCTTTCAAAATTAAATTATGCAATAAATAACCACATGTAAGACTCTGATGCTTAAAATGTTTAGGGAGAAAGTGGAATACTGGTGTGTATTTTTTCTTTAAACTACCAATACCAGCCATATACAGTCTGTAACGTAGGGATTTCTATACGTCTTTATTTAGTGTTTACATTAGTGACAAAGGCTAAACGTTTAGCTTCAGTAACGTGTACATATCTCCCCTTTTTATAAAACGACATGGTTGAAAACTGTTCCAGAGCCACTGTTGTTTCATCAGTGAAAAGTACATCATGAAATGCCTCTCCCTGTTCAATCCACTGGAAAAAAGAAAAGGAGCATAAAGCTTCTGATGGTCATAAACGATATTCATTTAGGAGCAGCATCAGAGGTATGTTTTTAACTGCACTGCATTGGAGAGAATACCATAGTGTGTTTTTTTTTACTCCCTGGCGGAAACTGGCTTCCAGAAGAATCAGTATGGCTCAGAGATTAAATAAAACTTCACTCGCACCAAACAAATGTATATTTCTAAATATCACAACATGATCGAATTTAAGTCATTTTAATAACAATGAATAGTCACCTATGCGTTACAATATAAACATTTATATTGATTTAAATCGCGTTTAAATCACCTTTATTTAAAACCCATAAATAAAGCTGATACTGTTTAGACTTCCAATTATTTAAAACTGTATTAAAGCAGCACGATACACAATGCAACGTAAATCGCTATCTTTGTCTTCTGTGTAATAATGTTCACCTCTCTGTCCAGCAAATTTACAGGTTAAAAACAATACTGTTAGGCTGGGAAAACGATTTTTCTCCCCCCCCCCTCAAAAACCCAGTAAGTACAGTACTTACTAGTTAAAGGCTAGGCTCCCGACTACGGCGAAAGGAACCCTTCTTTCATTAGAATACAATGAACATATTTTAGCCCTGAATGAATAAATAGCAAACATGGTTTACATAAAAGACATTTTTCCAAGAAAGTTTAGCCTTTGTCACTAATGAAACCACTAAATAAAGACATAAATATAAAAATCTTAAGATTTTTAAAATGCATGACTTTGCTAAAATTTATTTGAAAATAAAAACAATTACAACCGCCAGGGGAGAGAGAGAACAGGGGAGGGATGTTGGTTTTGCATAAGGGGCGGGGCTATGGAAATTAGGTCTGTTTGGGAATGTGTAGTTACATGTTCTGGCTGTTTGTGAATTATCGTTGTTGAGTATGGAGTGTTGAGGTATTGATTTTGTGTAATGCTTTATGTTGAAAATTGAGGTGGATTTTGTTTATGATAAACAGGATAAACTGGGATGGGAGGAAGGTTTGGTTTTGCATAAGGGGCGGGATTATGATAATTGGAGGACTTTGCGAGAGTAAAATGGTTTGATATATTTGATTTTGTATTGTGGTTGTTATCTATGTTTTTGGTTGGTATTATGTTTATATGGTTGTTTTTGTTGGTTGGTTGTTATTATGGTTATTAATAATACGATCTATAGTTGAAATCTGAGCCTAAATAAAAAGAAAAAGCAAGTGATTAGGTTTATGAGCAATCTAATTACTTATTCGTTTAAAACGCTATATAAAATAAAGTTTATTATTAATTTGCTGCACAGAGCGGTGAATATTATTATGCATAAGACAAAGATAACGATCCTGATCAGTTTAGAAATCTGTGTACGCTGTAAGGTTTTTACTTCTTAAACTTTTAAAATACACGTTTTGAATAGAAAGAAATCCTCTTCCTGTTACAGTATGTATAGCAAACTAGCACGTCTTTTTTCTCCAATCAGAGGGGTGTCAGATGGTGTCAGCCAATCACCATTCTGCGTTGGGTAGCAACGGGTGACTGTTCTCAGGCGGAAGATGTAAACAGCTTAATGTTCGTGTTAAATAATTTTTTAAAATTCAATTAAACGGGCACAGTTAAGACATTAAATATACATATACATACTGTATACAGTACAGTTTGCATACGGTAATATGTTACGCGATTAAAAAATAAATAAATAAAACTGGAAGGTTCAGCACCAGCTGGATTCGAGCACACACCCTGCCCGTCGGCAGGCACGCACCTAGACCAGTCGGCTACAGTCAGCTCGCATGAGCAGGCAGGCGAAACAGCCCTACACAGCCCTGCCGCAGTACACGGATATAATCATACCGTTATTAAATTCTTGAGATACGCGATTCCATATTATATTCCCTTTTAATCAAATTCTAAAAGTATGCTTGTTGACTCCGGTATCACGTTAGTTAAAGACTTCGAAGCTTACAATGTTTAGGGAGAAATGGAATACCGGTGTGTATTTTTCCTTGTGATATTTTAAGCTCTAGTTGAATGATAGGTGTCGCATTTTAAATCATTTTCGTAGTTAGAAATTATGAAACGCCCTGTTAAAAGCAAGGAAGTTTTTATGCCCGTTGAAGTAAAACAAAATGCCTGACAAAGTATGGCTTGGACAGATTCCAAGTGCTTGTACAAATGTGCTAAAGAAATTATACTTTGAGTATACAGCTTGTCCAAAGTCATCCATTATTAATACTATTAGTAATATCTTCGGTAAAGGCTTTGATGCATAAATATTTCTGATAAAGGTAGGTTGTGTACTTTTGTCCAACTGAGCAATCTTGCTTTCATAAAATATACCCAACATTTTAATGACTGAAGATTAACATGCTGTAATACACTGTTCAAAATTAAAGGCTCAAATGCTGTACATGAGAGGTTAAGCTCCCCCTGGCGGTTTTACAAGGTGACGCCGGATAGTTTCCGGCAGAGCGTCAAATGACGCGCGATTAACCACGTCACACTGCGTGACACTGCGTGATGCCGCGACACGCCCACCGGGGTATGCCGCAAAATAACGCACGCATTTTGAATGGCTGCATCTGTATATTAGGATTATATACTTAAAACTATATATACTAAAAGTGATAGTCTTTTAACCTTTTCTGTGAATTCGCTTGTTATCAAACAAATGCATACTTTTAGAATTTTATTAACAGGGAATATAATATGGAATTGCGTATCTAAACAAATTAATAACGATATAATTATATTCATGTACTGTCTGGCGGAACAACATCAGAGATATGTTTTTAACTGCACTGCATCGGAGAGAATACCATAGTGTGTTTTTTTTTTTTACTCCCTGGCGGAAACTGGCTTCCATAAGAATCAGTATGGCTCAGAGATTAAATAAAACTTCACTCGCACCAAACAAATGTATATTTCTAAATATCACAACATGATCGAATTTAAGTAATTTTAATAACAATGAATAGTCACCTAGGCGTTACAATATAAACATTTATATTGATTTAAATCGCATTTTGATTTAAATCACAAAAGCGGGTTTAAATATATGTGTTTTTTGATTCACAATCAGACAAATGCAACATAAATTGATATCTTTGTCTTCTAAGTATCTTAATAAACTTTCAGCATAGCTTTCTCCCCGTTTAGATTTATTTTTCTTGGGATCTTGGGATCAAACGTGGAAAGATTAGATTGTAATCATTTTTATTTTTAAAATACATTTTAGAAAAGTGTAATCTATACTAAAAAGCTGTACACCACCTGCTATAAAGATACATATTGTAATACTTTCGGGTTCGGATAGGACAGACACAAGAACTAGTTAAAGCAAGTTAAAGCCTTGATTTTATATATCACCTTTAAAAGTGGCATCTCAAAGCAAAGTAAATACCCAACACTGATTGTATCCATCTGTCATGCTAATAAAGCACCTTGAATTGAATTGAGAGAAAGAGAGAGATTTAAACTGCGACACTTATCATTCAACCAGAGCTTGAAATATCACAAGGATCTCAAGAGCACAGCAAAGACTGTATTAAAAGTATACTAGTGACAAACTAGTATACTTTAGATCTTTTTTTTTTCTGAACCGGGGAAAATCTGATCATGTTTCTCTATAACAATAATAAAAAACATTATTTTACATATCACCTTTATGTGATATCACCTTAAGGACAGCACATACAAGGGTTAATTGCACAATGGACCGCACAAAGAAATTTAAAATAGTCTTCTTTAGGTGTGAGGGCAGGAGTGGATCGCAGAAGGCATAATCAGCAAATTAGGAAAACAAAGAACAGGACAGGTGAGACGTTTATCCAGAGAGCGAGTGATCAGAAAAAGGAACAGCTGTTACGCTCAGGTTTTACGCTCTCTCTCTGCTGAATGAATGAAAGCATTTTATTAAAAACGCGTTTGCGTTTGTCTGGGTATTTACTTTGTAATCTGTGGTTTACATCTACTGTATTGCTTTGAGATGCCACTTTTAAAGGTGATATGTAAAATAAAGTTTTTTATTATTGTTATAGAGAAACATGATCAGATTTTCCCTGGTTCAGAAAAAAGACGATTAAAATCTGTAATCTTTCCACTTGTATGTCATCAGAAAATACAAGAAGTTTCTGCTTTGTGTAAGGATGGTATCAAAAAATAATCTAAGTGGTGAGAAAGCTGTGCTCCTCAAAGCGCTTTACAGGATAAAAACAATAACAACAATAGTGTTAGGCTGGGCAAACGATTTTTTTATAGAAATACAAAATGAGATATAATGATGTGTTCCGGCTTAGACATTAACGAGTACAACCCCCCTCTCTGCGGGAGTGCTGGCTGTGACAAATTAAACCGGTATCACAGGTATTTTCAAAGTAGAAGGGGGCGAGATTTCCAGCGAAAGACACATCCCCCCTCCAAAACCAAGGAAGTACAGTACTTACTAGTTAAGAAAGCTAGGCTCCTCAATGAAATCGCTTTAACATGCTAATGCGTTGGTGTAACAGTCCGGGCGTGGCAAGCTTCTAATGTCAACTCGACTCAATTGGAAGACAACGAACATATTCTAGCCCTAAATGAATTAATAGCAAACATGGTTTACATAAAAGACAATTTTCCAAGAAAGTTTATAATAATACGATCTATAGTTGAAATCTGAGCCTAAATAAAAAGAAAAAGCATTTTCAGAGAGCAATTACGCTGTGTTTAATTGCTTCTTTTAATTGTGGCAAGCTTCTAATGTCAACTCGACTTGATTGGAAGACAATGAACATATTCTAGCCCTAAATGAATTAATAGCAAACATGGTTTACATAAAAGGCATTTTTCCAAGAAAGTTTATAATAATACGATCTATAGTTGAAATCTGAGCCTAAATAAAAAGAAAAAGCATTTTCAGAGAGCAATTATGCTGTGTTTATGTAGAAAAAGTGATTAGGTTTATGAGCAATCTAATTACTTATTCGTTTAAAATGCTATATAAAATAAAGTTTATTATTAATTTGCTGAACAGAGCGGTGAACATTATTATGCATAAGACAAAGATAACGATCCTGATCAGTTTAGAAATCTGTGTACGCTGTAAGGTTTTTACTTCTTAAACTTCTAAAATACACGTTTCGAATAGAAAGAAATCCTCTTCCTGGTACAGTATGTACGTATAGCAAACCAGCACGTCTTTTTTCTCCAATCAGAGGGGTGTCAGATGGTGTCAGCCAATCACCGTTCTGAAGCCCTACCATAATCTCTGGTATGGGGAGACCCCAGAATTCTGTCCCATAGTTTAGACAGATGATAGATACTTTTATTGATCCCGTGAGGGAAATAAAGTAAATCATTTTCATTTTAGGAAATTATTAAACGCTCGGTTAAAAGCAAAGGAGATTGTCTGTTATAGTGGACATAAAAACAAGAGTTCGCTGGCATTATATCCTAGAAGACACAGACTGGCGCCAGACCGGGAGAATGCCCGCAGCGTAAAAGAAAATGCCTGATGAACTAGGGATTGGACAGTTTCCAAGTGTTTGTACAATCGATGGAAATGTTCAAATAAATGTGCAAAAGAAATAAACAAAATAATCATTTATTTCTTTATCATATTGGCTAGCTAATGTCCTCTCTTTGCTAGTTAGTGGCTGTGTTTCTGTGTTGGGTAGCAACGGGTGACTGTTCTCAGGCGGAAGATGTAAACAGCTTAATTTTCGTGTTAAATAATTTTTTTAAATTAAAATTCATTCTATACAGCAATCGCATATTTGGGTACCGTTTCATAAAACTTTCATGCTTAAAATGTTTACGGAGAAATGGAAGACTGGTGTGTATTTTTTCTTTAAACTACCAAGACCAGCCATACACAGTACAGTTTACGTACATACAGTAATGTTTATGTTCCTAAATTAATATCGTTTATGACCTTCAGATGCGTTATGCTCCTCTTCTTTTTATGCTCAGCTACTAAAATTTCCCTTTAGTGGTAAAATTCCATATAAATATTCAAAACTAAGCGGATTAAAATGTGCACAGTAAAGACATTAAGTGATTAAATCTTTTCACTACCAACCAATGCACCACGAGTGCCCCTGTCGGTAATTTTGGCCAGCCAATCACTTTCCACGGTGCCCTCCGGTGCCCCGCGGTGGCTTGTGGGTAGTTTACCGTACCGCGGGTTTGTACCGCCCATTTTGAATGGCTGCATCTGTAGATATGTGAATCCATATTATATTTCCTATTAATCAAATTCTAAAAGTATGCTTTTCTTTACTCCGATAACGAGCATGTTCGCAGAAAAGGTTAAAACGATCACTTTTCACAAAGTACATAAACATACAATAATATGGTCAGAAGGAGCATGTTAAAATGTTTCCGAAATAACCACATGTAAGACTTTGAAGCTAAAAATGTTTAGGGAAAAATGGAATGCTGGTGTGAATTTTTTCTTTAAAGTGCCATGACCAGCTATATACAGTACAGTTTACATAATATGTTCATGTTCCTAAATTAATATCTTTTATGAGCATGTGAAAGGCATGGTGAATCGGAGATTCTCAAGACTTACTTTGTATGATTGGAAATGAATATGTGATCGGATCAACTAAATAATAAAGTATTTTTGTTTACAAAGACGATTACAAAGAATGTGGACCAGAATGTGGAGTTTACAGCTTGTCCAAGGTCATTCATTATTAATACTATTAGTGATATCTTCGGTAAAGACTGACAGCAGGAACATTCCTATTCTTTACTCAGCAGCTTATTAAAAACAGGGTGTTCAAACCGTTTTTTTTACACAGAAGAGTGACACAGCTTCGTGTTGTGAATCTGTTTTTCCGTGTTTACAAAGAAAGTGGAATACAGTAATACTACCTGCTATATAGATACATATTTTTTAGATATTTACATCCTTAAATTAATATCATTTTTAATTTCTTTAGATACGTGATTCCATACTATATTCCCTTTTATAAAACGGATAATTCCGGTCCTGAAATCTGATTGGCTGGCACTTATTCGAAGCTATATTCTCTAATATACGCACACCCCAGAATTTTGACTTTACTGTGTGATAAAGAAATTTTAAAGACTACTTCTTAGCGTAGATAAAAAAGCTTGGATTCTCATGTATCTGATATCTTTTTCTGCTGTCTTTGTTGCGTTCTTGAGGATCCTTGTGATATTTTGAGCTCTTGTTGAATGATAAATGTTGCATAATTTAAATCATTTTCATTCTTAGAAATTATTAAATGCTCGGTTAAAAGCAAGGGAGTTTTTATGTCCGTTATAGTAAAAGAAAATGCCTGATGAACTAGGGATTGGACAGTTTTTCAGTGCTTGTACAATTGATGGAAATGTTCAAATAAATGTGCTAAAGAAATTTAAAAAAACAAGTTATTTATTCCTTTATCATATTGGCTACCTAATGTCCTCTCTTTGCTAGTTACTTGTGACTGTGTTTCTGTGTTGCATAGCAACAAAGGACTATATTCTCAGGCAGAGGAATGTAAACAGCTTAATTTTCACGTTAAATCAATTTTAAAATGAAAATTAATTCTATACAGCAATCGGATATTTGGGGACCATTTTATTCAACTTTGATGCTTAAAATGTTTAGGGAGAAATGGAATACTGGTGTGTATTTTTTCTTTAAACTACCAAGACTAGCCATATACAGTACAGTTTACATACAGTAATATGTTTATGTTCCTAAATTAATATCTTTTATGAGCATGTGAAAGGCATGGTGAATAGGAGATTCACAAGACTTACTTTGATTGGAAACTAATGCGTGATCGGATCAACGAAATGCTGTGGTGTCACTTTTTTTTTCATTTTCATTTCTTTTTCGTTTACAAAGACAGTTACAAAGAATGTGGACCAGGGTAATACTTTGAGTATACAGCTTGTCCAAGGTCATTCATTATTAATACTATCAGTAATATATTCGGTAAAGATTTGATGCATAAAATATTTCTGCATAATTAAAATATTTAAGATAATGGTGGTAGATTGTGTACTTTTGTCCAACTGAGCAATCTTGCTTTCATAAAATATACCAACTTTTTAATGTATAATGATTAACTGCTGCAATACACACTTTAAATTTAAAAGTCTAAAGAGTATACAACTTAAATTCTTAATTGAATAAAGATTGTCCCTCAGCAGTGATCGGGATTCGACACCTGATGTTTCCTGGTGACAGCTCAAATGCTGTACATGAGAGGTTAAGCTTTATTAGCTCCACCTGCCGGTTTTACAAGGTGATTCCAGATTCTATTAACATACTAACATAATCTAATTTACATACGGTATGATGTGGTATACTGCGACACACCCACCATGTTATACCACAGCATACCCCGCTTGTTTTGAATGGCTGCATCTGTAACTCAATATCCACCCTCTTGAGAATGAAATTTTTATATTAAACCATGTTAATATTAATTTAATTTATTTAAATAGCTGTGGTTACTTAAGTGCCTGAATGTTGATTATATAAATGAGATCGATGAGGAAGTTAGTGTAACCAACAGTATAGTAATGTGATATCCCTGTTTTATGTATCTTTTCGGTATCAACCTGATATTTTGAATATTTCATGTACACATTATTTTTATGTATCAATAAATGTATTCTGTGTATTGTAAATCCTTGTGAAGATACCTTGTTGTTCTGCCGATTGATTTCTAATTGTCAAAGTAAACTCAATTTACTGTTACAACTAAATATTGAGCCAGTAAATTCACCAAACCCCTACAGTTGTAACAAAGTTTTTTCAGTCCCTGCAAAACTATACAGTGGTGTGAAAAAGTGTTTGCCCCCTTCCTGATTTCTTATTTTTTTTGCATGTTTGTCACACTGAAATGTTTCAGATCATCAAACAAATTGAAATATTAGACAAAGATAACAGTAGTATAAAGCGACACCTTTCGTCAAACTTTTGACAGGTACCATGCCCCCTTTTCCAGCCAATGGTCGTCCGCGGTGGTTGGCTGTCCCGCCCCCTTGCCAGCCAATGGCGTGTTGTTATTTGTGCATGTCCCGCCCCCTCAGGAGCCAATGGTGTCTGTCAGAACTCCCGCCTCCCCCCGGCCGGTCGGTCCAGAGCCTCAGGGTCCCAAAGCCCCAAGGCGGCGCATCCCTCGCTTTAGGTGTGTGAAAGTGTGTATTGGTTTGGAAGGGGACCATGTCTGCCGCGGGGTTGAGTGCGCTCTATTATAACCCTCGGAAATCGGGTAGTTATGGCGGCGCGGGGAGTCTGGTGCGGGCCGCGAGATCCCGGGGTGTGAGGGGCGCCAGCCGCGGCCGGGTGGTCGAGTGGTTGTCTGGCCAGGCTGCTTATACGCTGCACAAGCCGGCGCGCGTACGTTTTAAGAGAAACAGGACGCTGGTGTCCGAAATGGACTGGCAGTGGCAGGCGGACTTGGTGGACATGAGAGAACACCGCGAGTTCAACGACGGTTTCTGTTACATCTTAATGTGTATAGACATGCTGTCTAAATACGCTTGGGCCATGCTGCTGAAAACCAAGACTGGAGGGGCCGTGACAGGCGCCTTCCGAAATATACTGCAAGAGGGGCGTGCTCCTAAAAAGCTACAAACGGGCGAGGGTAAAGAATTTCTTAACAGGACCTTCCAAAATTTTCTCAAACGTGAGAATATTGAACATTTCGTTACGGCCAGCGATGTGAAGGCTAGCGTGGTCGAGAGGTTTAACAGAACTATTAAAACAAAAATGTGGAGGTACCTGACACACAAAAACACCTTTCGATATATCGATGTCCTTTCAGATCTTATTTATGCTTATAACCATAGTTACCACACGACTATTAAATGAACCCCGGCTTCTGTTACGTCCGACAACTCCCTTGAGGTGTGGAGAACGGTCTATGACGAGCACTTTAAGAGAAAACCGTCAAAGTTTTCATTTAATGTGGGTGATCGCGTGCGGGTGTCCAAAATAAAGGGAGTGTTTGAGAAGGGATATGAACAGACCTTCACAGATGAAATTCATTATTAATACTATTAGTAATATCTTCGGTAAAGGCTTTAATGCATAAAATATTTCTGCATAATTAAAATATTTCTGATAAAGGTAGGTTGTGTACTTTTGTCCAACTGAGCAATCTTGCTTTCATAAAATATACCAACTTTTTAATGACTGATGATTAACATGCTGTAATACACAGTTTAAATTTAAAAGTCTAAAGAGTATACAACTTAAATTCTTAATTGAATAAAGATTGTCCCTCAGCAGTGATCGGGATTCGACACCTGATATTTCCTGGTGACAGCTCAAATGCTGTACATGAGAGGTTAAGCTTTATTAGCACCTCCTGGCGGTTTTACAGGGTGATTCCGGATACTTTCTGGCATGACGTCAAATGACGCGATATACCGCGTGATACTGCGTTTTCATGCAACACGCCCACTGCGGTGTACCGCTAAATACCCCGCGCATTTTGAATGGCTGCATCTGTAGGTGTGTGAGCCATTTCAATTCAGTACATTGACACATAACCTATATTTTTGATGCACCACATATGTAACATTACTATTTTCAACATGGTACAGTTTAGTTTAGACTGAGCTAAGTAATATCATAAAGAGCAAGGAAACTTATCAAGTTAAATAATTCCATTAAGTAATTTCCACAGATATCTATACATCAACTATTACAAGTGTTCTTGCAGACAGTCTTTATCTAAATGCAACTGCTATATGTATAGCACTGTTTTGAAAACAATCAATAAAATGAGAAGTGCATACCTAAACATTATAATGGTGAATTGGAATTTTAAGAATAAAATACATTTATTTAAATATTATGCAGACTTCACAAGGTGAGAATTTGTATCAGCATTTGTGGTAACATCCTACAGGTCCCTCCCAGTGCTGGCAGCTTCACCGATGGTTGTTTTGTCACTGGCCAAAGCTTGGAAGGAATTCACACAGGGCCCCTTTTAAAAAGATAATTACCTAAAAAAAAAACATGAGGAATTCCAGAGGTATTCACAGGTCATGAGAACTGCAAGCTAGTAGTGGGAATCTAACTACAGTACTGGCCTGCACGAGAACACTGACCACCTCATCTGGTTACCAGTGCACTTTACAGTATATGACCGATTAATTCAAATGACTACTCAAAACTTGTATTTAAATCTGGCCTCTTTTTTTGTTGTTTTTTTAAAGTAGTGGTTAATTTCCTTTTAAATATCATACATTTTTTATGTTACTAAGTATAATATATTATTATATATAATATTTATTACAATTCAAATTTTAAACACTCTTTCTCTAATAATAAAATACAAATAAAATGTGAAGCACCTCCTGAGGTGGGCAGCCACTAAGATGAGTCACGGAATTGCTTTAACTCTAATTTTTTACTTAAAAAATATTTGGTTGAATAGTATATAGTCGAACAATGTAACTTAAAATACGTGACAAATGAATAAATAAAAAATGTGTATTTGATTTATTATAAAAATCATAATTAATGGAATCATTTCTTTGTGCTTAAATTGACTCAAAAACCAGTTAGTCCAATGGCCCATTGTCTTTATATGTTTAGAAATATTCCCTGATGGCTGGATTCTGATATTTGTAGGATCTGCTATCAGGTGGAAATTAATCAAGATTCCTGGGGTGGTACTGCCCACACCAATTCCAAGAGGACAGCAAGGTCATGATACCTGACTCCTGGGGTTGTCATAGTAAGTTCCTTGTTTGATATTAAGTTCCTGTGATAAAGATGAGAAAGACTAGAGGGAAAGTATTATGGGATGTTGTCTGCTGTAATCTGGGAGGATAAGTATGGTGCATAAATGATAATCAATTAATAATAATAATAGCTTACACTTATATAGCACTTTTCTGGACACTCCACTCAAAGCACTTTACAGGTAATGGGGACTCCCCTCCACAGCCACCAATATTCAGCATCCACCTGGATGATGCAACGGCAGCCATAGCGTGCCAGAACGCTCATCACACATCAGCTGTCAGTGGAGAGGAGAGCAGCGTAATGAAGCCAATTCATAGATGGGGATTATTAGGAGGCCGTGATTCATAGGGGCCAATGGGAAATTTGGCCAGGACACCAGGGTTACACCCCTGCTCTTTTCGAGAAACGCCCTGGGATTTTTAATGACCACAGAGAATCAGGACCTTCGTTTTACGTCTCATCTGAAGGATGGCGCCTGTTTACAGTATAGTGTCCCCGTCACTATACTGGGGCATTAGGACCCACATGGACCGCAGGGTGAGCGCCCCCTGCTGGCCCCACTAACACCTCTTTCAGCAGCAACCTTAGTTTTTCCCAGGAGGTCTCCTATCCAGGTACTGACCAGGCTCACACGTGCTTAGCTTCAGTGGGTTGCCAGTTGTGAGTTGCAGAGTGATATGGCTGCTGGCTGACAATTAATGCACTGTGCAATTTATTAACCAGTTACGGTTAGAACGTTAGAGATGGAGCTAGCCAGCCACTCCCACCTGAAAGTGTATTTAATACCAGGTGCTTATTCTTATTCTATGAGATTCCCATTTTTTTAATGCAGCTTACTGCTGTCTTCTTTCTGATTCATTACTGGGGCTATCCTGACTGCTTACCTCCGATCCTACCAACTTGGTGTCAGAAGTTGTGAGGTAACTGTTGCTTAAATAAGCTCAAGTAAGGGATTTTTCTCATTTCTTGTTGTCTCTCAAACTTTTTCATGGTCTTTTTGTCTGCCTTCATACAGATCTATGACAGTTCACTGAGTTTTTTTCTTCTGTGTCTGGTCTGTGGTTTGTGGGTTTTTGTGTTCCCCAGCAGAAGGGGTACCACACAGGGAAGCAGAGCAGTGCAGATGGACTTTACCTGTATCTGAGAGCTTTCACTCTACAGGAGAGGGCTAGTATTTTACTTGAGCTTCCTTCTCTGAAATGCAGGGATCCTGATCTAAAGGTTTGGTCTCAACTTGATTCAGACATTGAAGGCTATGACTTACTATTGCTGATATCTTGTCCATCCATCTAAGTGAGTTCAGCGTAACAGTGCTTATCAGCATGAAACATGCTTTGATGGAAGCATAGGCCATTACTTGGCCCTTTACGATCAGTTTAGAAAGAACTTGCAAGCTTGCCTTGGAAATGGCACCCACTCCTTCTCAGCAGTTGTCTCCATGTATTTGATGAGACACTTGGTGATTATATGCATTGGAAAAGTGAGGCCTATAGTAAGTGGTGGCAAAACCAACCTGATAAGTCTGGGCATCCTGTCTCAGATAACGGCAGATTTTACAGAGATCTTGCAGAGACTGGGTGGAAAGCACTTATCAAATTAGGGCTGTGCTTGTAAAAGAAGAAAAGTAACCTAAGTTAGCCCCTGTTGAAGTAGCAGCCATAATCTCACAATGCCATTTTTATTGTGGCAGCTCCCACAAAGACTGCCCTAGACATACAAATACAATATGGAATAATAAAAGCAATAAAGTTTGTTCTAACTGCAGGAAAGGTGGGCACTTGAAAGCACACTCTGGGGGAGGTAAGGTGAGACACAGCCCATAGTCTAGAAATGCTGACTCATCAAATGAGATAAAACAGATGCATTAAGTCCTGCAGTTTGGTGCCCTTGAGCAATGAAGGTTAGCGTCAGAGGACAGAGGGAAACCTGTAAGTCCCTGGATACACTGATAGGAGGCTGACAGTGCTTATATTTAGTGGACATGGGCACCTTTGTTTGGATAACTGACATGACATTACCTGTAACAGATCAATCTATTGTAATCAAACGTATTTCGAACTATTCTAGTTTCTTCACATTTTGAGGGGAGTGACCATGTTTGGTGGATACAGTTATGGAATGGAGACAATTCCAAGGGCACCAGTCTCTCACCAACTGTACCTTGGTCAAGCCATCTCTTCAAAATGACATGCCTGAACAAGCAACTGCATCAGAGCACTTTTAGAGATGCCTAAGCACCTCAATGTTTTAGGACTCAGAATTGTTATTGTTAATAATTATTGTTAAGTAATTATTGCAGGGCCTATATTCCTGCCTTTACTGAAGAAGCTGCACGTTTATCTGATCTGCTCAAAGTAGGTAAACCAGGCAAAGCTCCTCTTGAGTGGAGTGCACAAGCAGAAGAGCCCTTGCCCAACTGAAGGCCCTGTTAGCAAAGGTCCCTCTGCTAAGATACATTTCTACCACTGTTTTAGGAACCGTGATGGCACAGTCAAGCATCTTACAGAAGATGACTATGCAATATGGGGAAAGAGGGCTGCAGAAGATCTAGTGATGGCTCAGAAGTTGATCCTGCACCTACACGCTCACTAAAGCTTTTGACAACTGCATCCCTTAAAACCATTACTTATGCAAGATGTGAGATCCATGTTTGGCAAAGGAGTGCCCCTGGAAATAGTGAAGGATATCAGTTTAAATCCAGCTAGCCTCCTGATTGAAGAAGTGAAACTCATAAGCGTATGGTAAAATTAGAAGACAAGGTCCTAGGATCTTTGATTCCAGAAATCCAGATGTCATTTAGTTTTTGTTGATGGCTCCAGGTATGACCACAGTGTACAACAGAAAACAGGATAGGCAGTGGGCTGTCCAGATGGAGAACTTATAGCCACAGGCACCTTGAAGGGTAAACACATAGATGGAGGAATTGGAATCTCTTATAAATGCCTTGACCAAAGCCAGCAGTCTGTGGACTAACATCTATATTTACAGTTTAATATGCTTTTGGGTTGATTCACACGAGATTCACATGAGAGACCTGATCACACAAAGATGGTGGTGGCCCTGCATGGGCAGAGACATCCAGGTTTATGGAAACAGATGCACCACTTGACTCTACCAGTACCTTTGAACCTTGTGCCAAGACCGCAGGGATCTTAACACACCAGCAGATGAATTTTACAGACCCATTACCTTTGAGTGTGGGAAACACCTACATATTTTTTACATGATGGATGGAAGAACACACTTTTTTTTGTCCTCACACTGAGAGCATTCTTCGTATTTATATATAATCTCTTAAATCTAGAGTTCCTTCTACATGCTTAAATTTGTTGCTTAACTCTTTGTATATGACAAAAGAAGATTGCCAAAAATTTAAGACTGAAAAAAACTTCTGCAGGATCTTATAGAACTATGAATCTGTTTGCATAAAAATATCTAAAACTGAAAGCTGGCATTCTGTATTTTGCCTTTATATTTACCTTTTGATCTGAAATATAAATATCAATAGTACACATGATACAAATTATAACAGAAAAAATGATAAATTTCACTTCACTGTCTCAATCTTTACAGTTCTCTTTGTAGTTGCCTCATATCTTCTGTTGGATGCATTCCCTTATACAAAAATCTAAACTTTTTCTACAATCTCTCTTATAGAATAAAATTGATTTTGAAGGGTCACAGATCATCTGTAGTGAGTCTGCAGCTCAATTGCAGTGCACTCCTATATACAGTGAGAATATCCTAAAATATTTGAGCTAGATAAAATACTGCGCTCTGAAAAAAATACTCTGTTTTAACCAGTTCCCAAATATTGCTAAAGATCTTTTCAGAAAATCATGTCATTTTCAAATCCATAGCTTGTAATTTATGACAGTGCAGAAGGTATTTTATTTTTAATTTGCAATGCAGTTGTTGTTTTCAGGGAGATTGTCTAGGTGAGCTCATAATTGTGATCACCAATGTGTTAATACATACATTATCTTGCAATTAAATCTAATATATGACTACTTAAGAACAATTATTTTAAAACTAAATTAAACAATAAATATACCCTTACTTCCACTTATTTATATTACCCTTATAGAGTTTGTGTTGGGTGGATGACTAACTTCACTGTCCTCTAATAGTAAATCAGATTTATATTCTCCTCATTAACAGTCTATATTTAATAAGAATTTTATAATAACAATGTCACAAAGTTTAAATTATTTATGTGTTCCTTTCTACATATCTGAAAGAACAAAGCAATGTTTTATCTGTGCTACTGTGTTAGCACCCTATAATCTGATTTTATCAAAAGCTACACAAAGCTTGGACTGGTTAGTACGGGGATGGGGAACCTCCAAGGAAAACTGATAGTCTTTATTTGGTTGACCAGAGGGTGGCACTTCCCTCTAGATCCGGATTTACAAGTCATTGCTGCAGTATGGTGCTTTTTTGGAATGTTTATAGATTCGTTAAGCCAAGGGACAACCACCTGGCTGTAGGACTTGGAATTTAGAACCTCCATGCAAAGTGAGGAATCACTACAAAAGTGGAGAAAGGATGCAGAATTCAATTAAATTTAAACTTTATTTTCCCCTGCAGGAAATTTGTTTAACAGCACAGTCAAACACAACACAATGACAAATAAACAATACCAAAAGGGAAGATAATACAGTAGTGTTACAGGAGATAAGAAACGAGACAAGAGACAAAGTAGTTAACTTTGCATTGTTTAAGAGTGTAACTGCAGTGGGAATGAAAGATTCCCTGAGTCTGTTGGTTTTACACCTGGGGGCACAGAGGCGTCTCCCAGATGGGAGAAGTGTGAATTCGCAATGAAGGGGGTGAGACACACACTCCATGATGCTTTTGGCTTTCTTAGTCACCTCTGTTTGTAAAGGATACTGAAGTTGCTGAAAGACATATGAAAGCAAGAAAGAGGAATTTACTATGGTATTAATTTAATTTCAGGAATGGCATCATGGAGAATTACAAGTAGAAGGAGAACTCAGAGAACTTGGTTACTGTCATCCCTTCCATTCATTAAAACTTCACTTAGCTTATGAAGGCAATATTTCAGTTTTGCTATGTTTATACACCATGTAATCATCTAAAAAATGGAAATATTGCTAATACTTTTGAAAATAAAACTGAACATATTTTAATTTGAATACTGAAAGGCATTGCAAATTCAACTGAACAGGGTGTAACCAATAGCATATTTTTGATTTTTTAAATCTGTATACCTTCACCAGTTTCTGCAAATATTTTCCTAGATAACTTTACAATTCAGAGACATGAGGTAACAGCAGATTTTATGTTTGTTGTAACCATGTAAACAAGTATAATAAAAGGCTGAAGAAAAAAATCACAATTAGTAAGAGACCTTGAGCGACTTTCAATACTTTGTGTTATTAAGTCTTTGGAGTGATGTGTAAAACGATTTTTAATGTTATTTATACTTTACCAGTTACTCAATGACAATAGCTTTGGGCTATACAAGACACACGGCCACCTAATATAATGACTGAAATCTTATCATTTGTTTTTCTGTCAAGTACAATTTGTGTCAAAGTGTCACTAGATATAATTCAATATTGAACTGATATTGTTCAATTTACTGACTTCAGCAGGTCACACAGAGGAAGCATAGACTATGTACAAGCACTAAAAGCATACCACTGCTTAGATTGGTTTAAACAAAACTTTAACATATTTGATGAATCTGAAATGTGGGACAAAAACACTGGCTGATAGAAATAAAGTGTTCTTTCAACCGATATGTTTGCAATCAGAACATTGAATGGGCTGTTATCAGTGTGAGATTGTAACAGTGGTATGGGAGGGTGGTTCCTCCTGCACCTCCCAGGCGATTGAATGGCTCAGTACGTACCCCAGCAGGTACCACTCAGCCCATTCAGTGTCACTTCATGTATAGCAGGTACCACCCTCTATCATTCCATGATCTGTTCATAAACAGATCAGGTGGTTCTGTTAATATTCACAAACAGCTATAGCATTCATGCAAGAAGTGTCAAAAAAGAGCCTGTTATTGAAAGCACACACAGCATATTGCAACGGATTCTTAAAGAGATGCACACAAAAAAACTTGCAACACAAAATAAAGTTATTATAATTGTAAGTTAAGGGTTTTCAAAGTAGAAGCTTGTAGCTGAAATTGTTAATAATGTAAATCATATGTTTTAATTAAAAAATGTTAAATAAATAAAATTGTTGGTCTCACAAAAATGAATGTTAAAGGCATAAATTGCTAATAATTCTAACACTGAAATATAAATTAAGTTGCATTTATCATTTTTTCCACTTCGCTCTGCCAGCAGTGTATACATAATTAAAGTTTAAAATATTTTTTTATAAATGACCTCTAAACTCCTTGCTATTGTGCAAAATGGAAGAGTCATAAGGACTTCATAACACAATCTCTTATGTAATTCCATTTATACGATTCAGCCTTTTCCTCTTTACAGGTTAAAGTAAACCAATCATTTTAGTTGTGAACTTTCTCATGGAAAAACTATTAAAGTAATTATATCAAAGCTATTAAAAAGACAAAAAATATGGTAGAACACATCTGAATTCCCTGGGTGAGGCACAGTGGTACAGTGTTTAGCAATGCTGCTTCACAGCACTAGAACTCTGGGTTTGGTTCCTGGGGTGCTATCTGTGGTGAGTTTGTATGGTCTTCCATGTCCATGTGAGTTTCTCCTTCTGATCCAGTTTCTTCCCTCAATTCAAAACATACTATACAGGTAGGTTAATTGAACTCCAAAAAAGGAAGCCCTAATGTAAGGGCCTAATGTGTGTGTGTTTGTGTCTTTGTGTGCCCTGTAAGGGACTGGTGTACTGTCGAATTGTACTGTATCCTAAAAGTCAATAAATAAGTTGTGTTATTTTCATTTGTATGTCAATACAAATGCTGTGTCAATAAAATATGCTGTGCACACAGAAACTAAATCCTTTTACATATCTAAGCTGAACAATGAACTGGGAATGTTCTATTCATTATTAGCTCAGGAGAACAATGAATAGTACAGATCTAGATGGAAATAAAAAATCTCTGTCTGTCAATGTTAGTGGATATTCACAGACAAATAGACTGCATCATCTGGATTAAATTACTATTACTAGTCACACTTCTAAAAAATAAAGACATAACAGCAAGGTACTTATCAGCAATATGCAGTATAGCATACACATCCATAATAATGTGGTATGATTGACAATAAACTGTTTTTCAGGTGCTGTAAAATCAAGGTTATGAAAAAGCATGATCCAACAATATATCATTTCTGCTTATTTGATATATCACAGTGAAATATCAGAAATGGCATATTACATCTATCACTGCCAAATATAATAGATCACAGATTATGATTCATACATGACATCAGTGCACTAAAGAAAAAAAAAACAAACAAATTTTATTTGTGCTTCAAATCATAAGTCTAAGGCAGAAATATGTATAATTTACAGATGCATAGGGACAAGTTATTTTACTCTAGGGATTAATTTTCTTTGATATGAAATGACGTGAGAGCAGGTATATTGCCCGCTTTAATAATAAGACAATATTGGATTGGAGTCTCTGTGGTGATATAAAATCAATTGTGAAATGCATCATTTACAGAGAGAAAAAAACATTTTTCTGTTATTGTCCATAAGCCTCCAGTGAATGATAATAATTATCTCCAGTGACAGATTCAAAGGATATGTTAGATACTCTGAGGGTGATTAATCAGTCCTGAAAATGAAGGACAAGCCTGTTTTAATAAAACATTAGGTAATTAATGCAACTAATTAAATATAATTCCATTGGTATAAACAATGCTTTTAATTTTAACCACATTTAAGAATCTGTATTGGAACAAAAATAATAGCATGAATTTGTCCCTGCAAAATGCAGAGCCAATGCTCACTAACCCACTAGGACAACTTTATGTCTAAAACAACAATACTGACAGCACCAGATGAAAAAAGTTGAACCACAGCTCTTTTGATTTTCTAATAAAAAATAAGGAAAAAAATCCAATCTGATTCAACAAGAAAACTCTTCATTTAGGTATTTTTTTCATTGTCAACTGTTTGGGTGTTTCTTTTAGTAGGACTTTGGCTCCGACCTTCATTTATCCAGTCTCTCTTTCATCCAATCCTGTTTTTTTTTCACTTTTTTTTCCTAGTTTATGCTGCATACTTGAATACATGTAGGAGGAATTAACATCAGACGCTGGTCTTCATATCGCCTCATTGGAGTGTGCTGTTGCCAGGGATAATAGATGACCTAGTTGATAGGAGTAAAAAAGCCCCCCTCTAATAGCTAATAAATACTTTTCTTTCATGCTGTAGCACTGTTCCTTGGGTAACAGCTTCCTACTATGGAAGTCAATTGGGGGATCTAGTCTTTCAATCTGGTGAGACAGCACTGCTCCCTTTCCAGTTCTAGAGAAATTGATCTGGAAAATAAAAAAAAACTGTGGGAAGTTTGGACAGCACAAGATTAAATCTTATTGTACTATAGGTGGTCCTTAACTGTCCTTAACTCAGGAGGGTGGTTTTGCACTGCTCCATACACTGGATCATATCCAGGGCACCCTGTGCTGGTTAGGTTGGTTAGTTTAGTGGCATTATTGTGAATGTTTTATGAATCTCGTATAGTATCACACAAACCCCAGAAATCCTAAAATATCACCATTGATCTGTGCAGAGAATAGAAAGCGATGGCAGCCACCTAATGTCTCAGCAAACGTACAAACACCCCACCCACCAGGAAGCCAAAAGATGACAGATTCAATTCATTTTTCTCCCTAATCACTTTATCCCAATTCTGAAAGGGGGCACAGGCGAGTCTACTATTGGGCTAAGTAGGCTGGCATAAGAGAAACCCCATTCTTCTCTTCTTGCCAAGACTCCACCACAGTGATGTGGTAGGACTGTTCTTCCTGCTGCTGGTTTCTATGATAAAACTCAGAAAAAGATGCAGCTGTCAGATATAAGAATTGCATCATCTGACAGATGCATCCTCTCAAGCGGTGATTAAGCTGACTGTCTGTCACACCCTAGTATTCAGAATAATTTGCACGTCAACTGCTTTTCAATCAGAAGTATTCAACTATGATTTGAATTATTGTAATGCAATCATTGATATAAAGTATCTTACCATTAAAACAACTATATAACATGTTTAATATTATAAGAACAGAAAACAAAATTGTGATGCTGTGCAATAATGTCGGCCATTAATAAAAGAATACAAAAGTTCAGAGAAGAAAAGAAAACTGAAAGTAATCATGTTAAATTTGAAAAAGGTACTTATCTCTGCTAATAACTCTCAGTGGTGCATGTAAATACAGTATTTACCTTATATTAAGTGTTAATTTTTAGCGTAGTAAACAGGGTGATAATTAATGCAGTGTTGATTCCCTACCTCACAGTGAATCTGTTGTTTTACCATTGTTTAACTTACCCACATGTAATGCTTCTTCCAGACACTAGATAAAATCAGAAAACTTTGATGGGAAAAGGATTTGAAACTTTAAATATATATATTTCACAATTTCCTCTTTGGATATTTTAAGATACAGTAAAAAGTACCACTTAACAGAAGTAGTTATTTTAAAAACTCTAATTGTATAATGAAAACATTTAGCATTTTTCTTAATTTACAATTTACCAGATTTTCTATTTAAAATTAATTCTATGAATATTAATGAGATAAGTACATTAAGATATTATTACATGCTGAGGTAGGTGACACTAGAGGTGGTGAAGACTCTAAATAAACACCTGGCAGTGTATACAGCTTCAAAACAGAAGGGATGCTTGCTGACATGTAGGGGGTCCAGAATCTGTTATTAAAGCAAATAAAAAGTTTACCTTGGTTTCCCTTAGTTAATTAAGTTCTGGGTAAATGATTAAGTGTCAATCAACAGTCCAGAAACACATCAGGAGAAGAAAAGGAGAAAGAATGGAAAAAAATAAGGTCAGACCACAAGAGAGAGAGGATAAGAGGAAACAGAACTTGAAGCTTGGACTAGGTGATATTTCCTACTTCATCTGAAAAATGTGATTGGAGCTAAGTATTTGAACCTTGCTAGAGATAGCTAGCTATTCAGTGTTTTTACTAAATTTGGATTTCCCAAGTAAAGAATACCTTAATTACAACAGCCTTTCCTGCTTGTAGGTGCATTTTTAGAATAGGGAGATAAACTCAAGCTTATTTTGTGCCATCTGAGTTTACAGAGAGAGAGATTTAACTGCAGGTTATATAGCATTTAGTTTAGAAAGCAGCTTATCTCTTATTTTGGCCTCTGTAGGCATTATTTAAGAGTCAAATATTTGCTACAGTTAAAATCTGGGGTTTTCTGGGTGGTTGGGGCATTAGGCCCCTGGAACGACTTGTCTGTAAACTTGTAAATACAGAAACTTGTACGTTTATGTTGTGTGTAGTGTTGGGGTTGTATTCTCATTGTTAATAAATAGTTATTTAACCATGTGTGCCTGGATTAGTACTCTTTTTACCAAAGCTGTACAGAGAATAAACAATTCATTTGCCTCTAACTATATACCAACTGCTCAGGTATATTCTGACAGAATATACTGACAGTTTGGGGTTATGAACTTTTTTACTGTTGAAAAACCCGCTCATTCAGTTTCCACTTATCCTTCATTTTCATGACCCCCCATTTGTAACAATACTAATGTATTTGAGAGTTTAGGTTCACACTCAGACGTATAGGCTGTAATATAGACAAATATGCATGATTACAAAGTGGTTATTTTGTATATAAGGTTCATTATTGATATTTATTTACATATAAAGTAATTAATGTTCCTGAACATAAGCTAAACATTATGCAGTATTTCATGTGTTTATTTGGACTGTAAGGACACATTTTTTCATTATCTTTTCTTGGTGCTTAACAATACCTGTTACAGTCCATTGTTACGTTTTTAAGCATCATTCGAAGCATTCTGACGTCTGTCAAAATCGTAAAACATGTAACTAAATAGTATAGGTGAAACTGCTATCTGTCCTGGAAAATGCGGTTAGAAAATAGACTGGTGGATTTACACTTAAAATGTTCCAATTTTAATGTGATACGGAAGGTATTATTAATAATATTAATAATGAATAACCTTGGACTATCTATAAGCTGAAGAGACACGTTGAGTCTTTTCTTTTCAGGTTGGAATTCATTTTTACATATTCCATTGCAGCCACTTTATGTAACGCAGCTCCATATGTATTTAACAAAAATTTGTCACAAAGGCTAGGAGTGTTACATCCGCTGTGTTTGTTATGTAGAATAGACAGTTTTGTTTGGGGGATGGGGATGGAAAACATTCATGTTCTCATAGCGTCTTTCTAGACAAATGTGATAAAGGTGTTAAAAATTCAAAGGGGTGCCTGTTAAATTACTGAGAGGCTATGAAGAGCAGCAGCACCTGTTTCGATGTTAGTGGTTTTATAATAATTAATATAATCATAATTATTAAAAATAATTATTAATAATAAATAAAATAATAACACAATTATGATTAATAATGAAATATAACAAATCTAATTCCAAAAAAAGAGTAACTACACAACATTTTCTGCTTCAGATTAATGGGGCAAATATAAAGTCAAATCAGTCAGAGTCTCAGAGTGGAACAAATGCAAAAATATTTCGCATAACAAAACCGTGAAAGAAGCAGACCTTAAATTTAGATCAGGTTTCTCTGTAGGAGTCCGAGCAGTTCAATGAAATAAGCTGTAATACAGTCAGAGTTACTATGCATCTTTCAGGACCCTATGAAGACAATAGAATCCGGAAGGGAGTGAAATAGACAGGGGGAGGAGATGACGAGGAATTGGGCAGGTTGACCAACAGGGGGACGTGATGACGGTGCACTGGTGCTCGGGGGGGCGTTGGCCAGGTGATCAAGTCTGAGGGAGTCCAGGGGGAAAACCGGGGCGAAGTCCAAATAAAAGGAAATGCAGAAGAGACGACAACACAACAAAAGTTAAAAACCTGAGCGGGATCCATTGAAGGGTTGGGGAGATAAAAAAAGGGGTAATGGGACCAGGCGCTCCAAGTCCTGGACTCAACTGGGTCAGGACACCGATAGGAGCCGCTGGCTAAGGGCGACTTGGTGGTAGGCGGGCCTCCGGTCATCAACTAAGATGTGAAAGAGCGCCCTTAAGGGGGAGGGATTACAATCGTGACAGTCTGGCAGACAGATTTTAAATTCTTCAAGCAAAATTAGCTCTTTAAGATTGATCAAAATCAGATTCTTTGCAATCAGTACATGACTGATACTGTACCCGTTTCTCTCATCCACAAAAAGGTTTGATTTAAAAAAAAAAAAATTGAAACCTTGGATGATATGCCTCAGGGATTCACAGTGTAATCTAAACAAAAGAACTGCTGGGCATACCATGATCTTGACATGCAGGTGTGAAGTCAAGTTAACAGCTTCTGTTTTAAAAGGTTTTGGATTTGTATTAGAGTTTAAGCTTTTAAGTCATGCAATGTCTAAGTTAGGCACGGACATGCCATTGTTTCTTATATTTGATTTTGATTTCTTTAAAAAATATTTTAAAAATCAGCTTCCCACTTTCACCTTGCTGTAATGAAAGTGGGACTGTAGCATATTTGGGGGCTTGTTCGGGATCTTTGATTTATTTTGTATAATTCTGAAACTTGGATGGTATGCTTTAGCGACTCCCGCCAGGTCTGTTCCACATATGCAAATCACTTGAAGTCAGATCCGCAGATACAGTATACTGAAACAATAGTGATCATGGCAACGAACGGCAGTGTGATCATATACTGTACAAATATACTGTATGTACAGTATGATACCGTATGGTTTCAAAGCCGTATGGTTTCAAAGTATGTGTAAAATATTTGTTCATATTCCATTTATTAATCCAATCTATTTTTACATATCCGGCTATGTAAAAAAATATAGCCAAAAGGATTTCTCTAAGGGTTAAATGTCAAGCTGAAAACACAAGACTCTATGTGTTTACAGCTTACAGCTTGTCCATTCCATGGTCATTCATTATTAATGTTATTAATAATATATTCCATATTGCATTTAAATTGTAACGTTTTTACAAAATATAAAAAGAGGCGATGCAAAATGTGTCTCCTCTATAACTCTTCAGTTTACAGAAAAATTCCTGCAGAGCCACACAACATTGTCACAACATAGTAAACAACAGGCACCGGCTCACTTAAAGCTGTAGCACGTCTTCACTGTCATGGTACGGTTTCAACATATTGATAAGCTGTTCTCCGGTTAGTGGCAATTGTAAAAATAACCCTTCTTCTCTTCTTTGTTTAACTTAAAGAATTCTGCGAAGAAATCCTTAATCATGAAACCGTCACTTATAATAATTCATCCAGATACACACACTCACGCTGGAGCCAACAACAAGCTATAATAGTGCACTATTTTTTTTGTATTCAGCTATGTAAGAAGGAAACCAAAAGTAATTCTCTGATCGGGCTTTGAACCGCCTGGGTACAGCGTGCTACATTACAGTCCATTGCCCATTACCACTGTCAGGACAATAAAAGTTAAAAAAGAAAATGAATGTTAAAATGTTTCTAAAACTTCCACTTGTGATATCTCACTGCTTAGTTACACAATTCGATATTATTATGACTATTAAGTGGTATTAAATCAGTACAACTTTTTTACAATAACAACAAGTGGTGTTCTTACTATGTATTCCTAAAAAATGATAAAACGTTATAACTTTTTGTGAAGTACAGTATATAAACTTTATAATGTCAGAACAAGCATGTTTAAACCATGTAATAGGTTTATTCCATGCTGAAAAAAAGAAGAAAGAGAACACAACGTTTCGGCCGTGGAGCCTTCTTCAGGTGTGAGAGAGACAGGGCAGTAGGCAAAGGTAAAGTAGCGGGAGAACAAAGGCTGGGAGAGAGGAGGAGGCCAATCAAGATGTGTGAAGTCAGAATGGGTGCAGAGAGGTGTGAAATGAAACTTCCAATGAATGGAGAAAATTTAAAAGAACAGTAGTCTGTCGTTAAGAGAAGGGAGAATGTGTGATCCTAGTTGAAGAATTATTTTCATACTTTCTGATGTATGAGTTCGGAAAACCGTCTTTGAGAACACAGACGGAGAGATTAGAGTGGTCGTGGCTGTCAGAGGTGAAATGAGAAACAATGGGCTTGGAGAGATCTTTAATCTTCACAGCCCTGACATGTTCTCTGAAGCGGTCTCCGAGTCTCCTTCCTGTTTCTCCAATGTAGATGGCTGGGCATTTACTGCAAGAGATACAGTAAATAAGGTTGCGGAGGTACAAGATGCCATCTGGGTGATCCGGAATTGTCCTGAGGGGCCTTGAATGAGTGTGGTGGTGGATGTGTACTTGCAAGTGATACAGCGAGCTCTGTTGCAAGGGAAAGTGCCTGGTGTGCATGGTTGTTTAGGGCGGTCAAGGAAGCTGTGAACAAGGAGGTTACACAGATTAGGTGGTCGGCGATATGAGATGATAGGGCGATCAGAAAAGAGGGCCCCAATGGAGGGATCATCCTGTAGGATGGAAAAGTTGTGCTTAATGGTCCTGGGGATAGGAAGTGTGTTAGGGTGGTAAGGAAGAACCAAAGGAATGCAGTTGTTACGGCGGGAGTTCCTGATCGGGTTGATGGTCCGGGGAGTGTTTTTGGCTCGGGCAAGGGCCCTGTCAATCACAGTGCTGGGGTATCCTCTGTTGATGAAAAAGGAGTACATTTCGAGGGCTTGGTTCTCGAAGTCGATGTCGTCGCTGCATAATCGTTGTAGCCTAAGGAACTGTGAAAAAGGAAGAGAGTTTTTAGTGTGGTTGGGGTGAAATGAGCTGTACAGGAGGTAGCTGTGTGAGTCCATGGGTTTGTAATAAACTGAAGTGGACAGTCGGGGGTAGTTGATGGAGAAGTTGACATCTCACTCCTCTCTCCCAGCCTTTGTTCTCCCGCTACTTTACCTTTGCCTACTGCCCTGTCTCTCTCACACCTGAAGAAGGCTCCGCGGCCAAAACGTTGTGTTCTCTTTCTTCTTTTTTTCAGCATGGAATAAACCTATTACTTGTTCCTTTGCAGCCTACGCATGCTGATGCAGCTACCCACCATGTTTAAACCATGACCCACTCTAAGTCACCGTTAAAGACTTTCATGCATAAAATATTTAAGAAGAAGGTGGGATATTGTTGTGTAATTGTTTTATATTTACCTACCACTATCATCTACTGTGTGTATATTAGGTATGTATTACGTTATACTACTATTTTTATTTTCAGCTAACAAAATGTATCTTTAGATTTTCTGTATGTGGATGTAAACCAGAAGAGGCACATCATGTTCACAAGCTACAGTATTATAACAAATTATTTTTTATATATCTAACTGAGTAATCTTGCTTTTATCAAATATACCTACTTTTTAATCAGTTACATGTTTAACATGCTGTAAAACACAGTTTAAAATATTAAAAGTCTAAACAGTAAACAGTTTAAATTCTGTAATTGAAAAAAGATTGTTCCTCAGAATTGACCGGGATTCGAAACCAGGCAATTTCTAGAGAAAGCCCAAATGCTCCACATGCCACATTAAGCTTCACTGTTCCACCTGGCAGTTTTACAAAGTAGTGCAGCATCATAACTTCTTCAAAAAAATGTGAACTGTTAATTACTGCAGTATGCCCTGTACATTTTGAATGGCTGGATCTGTATCCAACACAGCTCTATACTTCTTTAATAAACATTTTGTTTTTCACAAATGCTTAGGGTGATACTGTGTTTGTTATGTAGAATAGACATTTTGCTTGGGGGCTGGGGATGAATTTTCAGTATCCTGCCTTATTGTTTGTTGTGCCTTAACATATCTGTAATCAAATGTTCTGTTTTTTTTTCTTAGTGTATGTACTGTAATTCTAAAACTTGAACATACACAAGCCACACTTATGAATCACATGAAGTATACTGTATACAATGCTGTTCAGTAAATACAGCATGATGTCCTATGGCTTTAAAGCTACTACAGTACAGGTTGTGTGAAATATATTTATTTGTACTATACCAAAGCAAACCTTGGCACCCTTGTTGCACCCACTGGGCTTCAAGCTTTGAGTAGCCTCCTTCTTCAACTAGCTTGTAGAGAAAGTCATTGCCCTGCTTTTTATCTGCTTTTTATCTTTCTATCTATTTAATAAAAAGGTCAATGTAGTACACATTATTTATTACTGTATGTTTATTTTGGTGCTGGAGTGTCTCCGTTATCCTCAGGGGGGCAAAAAGGTCAGAAGACGTTTTAATGTACAGCATTATATAATGTCTTTTTCATACTACTTAATTATAATTTTCAACTGCCCCTTACTTACTGTTGCTAATGTACTAATGCTTTGACTAAGCCAATATAGAAAGCGACAGAAAAACTAAGAGTTCATTGATCTCGACCTTTTTCCACCAATCTGTCATAAATCCATGTGTGGATTAGGTTAGTTGTTGTTACTTATTTATATTTTTAATATAAGTGTAATACTTAACATACTGTGATATGCAAAATTAATAAAAATGTCAAATATAGTTAAATTTTATTATGGGATGAAGATTTTCCCCATGGGGCAGGGCATTGGCTGGGATTCATACCCAGGTTTACCACGTGACAGCGCAAGTGCCATGTTAAGTATTCACTGCTCCACCTGGCAGTTTTTCAAAGTCGTGTAGTCCTGCATCAGATTTTTAGAAAAAATTAAAAAGTATTTTGCATTACCACACGTTGTAATGAAGTATGCGATTTGCAGTATGGTGCATTTTGCTTTGTTCATTCTGAATGGCTGGATCTGTATGAGGCTCTATATGACTTGGCACCTCAGTACCTGTCTGACTTATTCTTGTCCCATTCCCCACCTTGCAACCTTCATTTGTCTAATTCTGGCACCCTGTCTTATCCCCAAGCCCTGCTATGCCCCAGAGCTCTGGAATTCTATCCCTACGGATATCAGAGAATCATCTTCACTGTGTACTTCCATATCAAGACTAAAAAAATTCTTCTTTAAAAGAAAATTGTATTTAACTGGTTCTGTGTCTGCCCCATTGATTTCCTGCAGTATTCCAAACCCATATTTTACCTGTGTAATTCTGCTGTCTCCTTTCATTATGTACTTTCTTACTGTAAAACACATTGAGAAGCCAACTTTTTAAGGGGCTATATAAAATAAAATTACATATCTTTTCATTTCTTCCTTTGGTTTATATGTTACGGTGCTAGCTCGCCAGCCTCACCCTTTTTTTCTGTTTCTGCTGAGAGCCTTGCTTTTCTTAGACACTTCTTTAACAGACTATATTCTTTCTATCCTTAATATGCCCTTTTTGCAAATGTTTATGTTCAACACAGTTATATCAAGTGATCATGAGGATTGGGACCTTCAGAATTCATTCTGCTGCTTCCATCATAATTTACAACATGAAACAGGCACATTTTAAAAGGTGTATGCTCAGGTCACTACAGAGTCATGAAAAAAGAAAAAAGCCACGATATATGTCTATGGAGACTTACCATACCTAATGGAAAAAGAAAAGACTGTTGGAAACGTTATATACAATGTTCAAGTTAAGTTGTGTGTACATGTGTAAAAGTATTTGTAACCTGTAATTACACTCATTTCTGTTTTATGCCTAATTATTGGGATTGAACAAACATTCCTACAAGAGAAGAGAATATTTACTTAAATGCCAATACTTTAGGTTACTTAATATAATTAGATTTAGCACAATGCATGTTTTTGTTCTGATATAATCAAATATTTTTTGCTTTAATTTAATTATCAAATATATGAATTGTTTGACTTTAAAACAAAAATAATAGTTTTGACTTTGCTGTCCTAATACTTTTTGGGGGGCTCTGTAGATTTGTCTAAACACCCAAGTAACTTGAATATTAACTGCTGTGATCTGTCAAAACAACATGTGAAAGTTAAATCTATTTTTAGGACAGCATATCCTTGACATTCATTAACACATTCATATGATCAATGAGGCTAAAAAGTGATGTAAACATATTTCAAAAGATAAGTATAAGTAAACATTTAGTACTTTCATAGACCTTTATTATTAAATATGACAGTTACTTAAGAATTTCAACATTTACTTTATATCTTAATGATTGAATAGGGTACAACCATGACACCAATTAAGTATCGCATGCAGCTATTCAATGTTTTTATCTTCTTGGTCCCCAATGTTCTTATCTTCTTGGTCCCATTTTCATATTCATTTTTTTTCTCACAAACCATGCATGAACTGGAAAATTTAATATTTTCATATTCTTTTTCTACACTCCTGAGACACCCCAATATTCTCAGAGAGGGTTTGTCGTTTGGTGCTTAGGAGAATATTAATGTAAGATTTAAGTGTGTGGTCCCTGAGCTATCATGTAATGGCATGTGCTCTCTGTGCCTCATGCATTTTTAGATTACCCATGTTGAACTAATTGGTACACTGTGGGAATATGAGGTCCCCCTAGAGCCTATTTTGTGCACTCATTTTTATATGTAATCTTTTATAGGAGCTGAAGTTTTCATCTCTGCAATTATTTTCAATTCACTGTATAATGAATAGTCAAAATGATAGATAAATAATAATAAATATAAAACAGATTCACTACATTCTTGTCTGTAGAGCAATAAATTGTATTAAATTTCAAAAGTCAAAAAGGGATGACAATATATCTGAAGATATTATGTAGGAAAATGTTGGTCTAACCTAAGCTTTTATCTACTAGTCTTCTATAGCTGAGAGGACTTGTTAAATAATATAAAAGTAAAAAAATGTAGTTGGTTTTATACTTTGAAAAGTAAAATAACTTTTGAAAAAATACTTAGGAAGATACTTGATATTGTAGCGGGTGCGGTGAGGTGCTGTACTAGCTGTCAAAAAAAAGTTTTTTTTAAAAAAAAGTCAATTGAGTGTCCATAATATTGCTATTTTGCTATTGCTACAGTAATTGCTATTGTTACTGAGTCTCTGTGTCTACAGTACATTGTTTGTGAACAAACAGGTTTCACAGGTATTTTCAACCCCCAGCCACTGTTGTTTCATCGGTTGTTATCCTGTAAAGCGCTTTGAGGAGCCACCTTTAAAGGCGCTATATAAAATAAAGTTTATTATTATTATTATTATTATTATTAATATCGATCATATTTTTCCTCCCAGAACTTGTAAATTGTTGTTGTTATTGTTGTTGTTATCCTGTAAAGCGCTTTGAGAAGCATACTGTCCAGCTTGTCAGGTGCATTCTCTTGTAAAATAATAAGTAGAGCTCCGGAAAGCCAGGAGCGCTTCACCCTGCCTGCTGTGGGAAGAGTTGGCCACAGCTGGGGCTTATTCCTTCCCTGCCTTACCGAGGGCAGACCCTGCCAGGCTCCTCAAGAGCCTGACAATTGTGTTAAAAAAGTATTTTTAATTCACCAATGCATTTATGTTATGGTTTTTACAAATTCAAGACTGAAGTGAGTTTATCCAATTAAACAGGATACAATTTAAAATTAAAAAGCTATTGTGAGCAGTTGTTTAAATGGGCTCCAGTACAGTGTTTTTTAACAGCCAATATCTGACAGTCTCGTTCAACTAAATCAGCCAGCTTGTTCTACAGCCGCCCTCTTTCTGAAGCATCCATTCGGCGCCATGGCGACCCCAGCTGAAATGCCTCTTTAGCAGCTTTCACAGCCCTGTCAATGTCTTCCTGGGAACAAAGCAGGATCCACCAGTTTAAATGAGCCAGTGGGACATACAGCAAATGAAATAAGCTGCACCAATCCATCGTTCAAGTATACCTAAATTATTAGTAACTGCACTCAAATGCTCAATATTATGCTTTATTAGGTGAGATATTTCCATGTTAATGCGCTAAAGAGAGTATCCCATGTAAATTAGTTTTAAGTGTGAAAAAGCAGTTTTTAAAACATAGATTTGTTCAACAGTTTTATCTTTTTCATGCTGTTTTTAGAAACAACCACACATATTTCCTTAAGTATGTATAGTTACATACACAAATATACATACAGTACATACAATAAGCCCTCCTGTTTCACAAACTTTGCTTTAACTGATTTCGGATTTAACAGACTTTGTATTTAACAGACAAAATCTGCTACAGGGGAATGTGAAAAATCTGTAAAATCAGAAATACCGGACTTCCACCATGTTAATGGACACAGTAAAGTGCAAAAATAATAAAACAATAAAAAATTTAAACATTGTTAAACATTTTTTGTACAAAATACCTTTAAATAAGTCTAAAAAGCGTGAATAACAAAGATGCTCTATAGTGAATGCCAATAGGTAAAGGGTTATGATGGGTGTTGTTTGTGCTTTGTATGCTTTAGAGGTCTTTAAAAACAATCATTATAAAAAATACACTAAAATGCTAACAATATGTAAAAACATAACTCTGTAAAATGCATAAATAATAAAACAGGGTAAAAATAAATATTACATAGGATTAAAATTCAGCAATATCAATAATGCCAAATAGGGGCAGGTTAACCAGCGGTACAACTACGCTGCGTTGGCGTCGGCCCTCCAGAGGCATTTTGGCAGGAGAGGGGAGGCGCCGGGACTGCTGCGGGCAAGGTTGGCCCAACGCTGCTGCCTAGAGCGCCACTGGGTCCGGTCACAGCAGACGTGGCCTACTTAGCCTGCCAGGGTTACCCTACTCTCCCGGAGGAGGCCAAACGGGAGATAGCGCTCCAGGCGTTCCTCTGGGCCCTGGTGCCAACTGAGGTGCAGCGCCAAGTGATGCTGGCCATGCCGGTCCCCTTGGAGCAGGCCCTGGCTCTGGCTGAGCAGGCTGATGCTGTATTCGAGGAGACCAGTGGGCACCAATGGAGGGGTGCACGGGGAATCAGATGGGGAGGAGGAGACGGCCAGGGCGGCGATGCTGGGGGAGCGACGACGGCTGGTCATCTGCCACCGCTGTGGGGAGAGGGGGCACATTGCCCGGGAGTGCCGGGCGCTGGAGCCCCGGGGACTCCGGAGGCCGTCGGGAAATGGGAGCGGGGCGGCCTAAAGGGGGGAAGGCTGCCCTTGAGCGATGCTACCCCTGCTCCGGAAAGCCAGAAGGAGCACTTCACCCCGCCTGCTGCCGTGGGAAGGGTTGGCCACAGCCAGGGCTTATTTCTTCCCTGCCTCACCGAGGGCAGACCCTGCCAGGCCCTCGTCGACACCGGTTCGACCATCACCCTGCTGCGGCCTGGTATCCTGCCAGGCACCGAGGCAGCCGGACCCCCAGGGTGCTCACCGTGCACTTTGGGGCTGCAAGGGTGAAACACCCCTTCTACTTTGCCCCAGTCCGCCAGGACTGTATCCTGGGGTTGGACTGGTTGCAGCAGGTGGGTGGTTGCCTTTACTTGGGCTGACGAGAGTTGGTGGGGCAGGGGGAACGAATCAGTCTCGCGGTGGACGGGGCGGGAGGTGTCAGGGGTGTGTGGGTTGACCAGAGCGGGAAGCGGAGGTGGCAGCGGCGGGCGTCGCCTGGGTCTGTCGGAGCATGCCAGAGCTGACTCCCAGGAAGGTGAGATAAGCCTGCCCCTACCCGAAGTCTGTAAGGCACTCTGTGCACTGTGGGAGGCCTTGGAGGTGAGGGATGGGGTGCTGCGCCAGGGGTGGCAGGTGCCCTCCAGCGGTGAGGTCACTGCTTGGCGGCCTCCGGCTGGCCGTGCACCGCTTGGAGAACTGCCCCACAGAGCGACCGCGACACCACAAACTGCCACCTGACCTCGCCGCTGGAGGGCACCCGCCACCCCCGGCGCAGCATCCCGTCCCTCACGCCCAAGTCAAGGCAGCCACCCACCTGCTGCAACCAATCCAACCCCAGGATAACAACTGATGAAACAACAATGGCTGGGGGTTGAAAATACCTGTGAAACCGGTTTGTTCACAAACAATGTACTGTAGACACAGAGACTCAGTAGCAATAGCAATTACTGTAGCAATAGCAAAATAGCAATATTATGGACACACAATTGACTTTTTAAAAAAAAAATCTTTTTTTTGACAGCTTGACACAAGTTTATCAGTGAAAAGACCACGGGCATTCTTCCTCCCCCCTACATTCTCAGAGTAGAATAGAATTTATTATTAGCACAATTTATTACAGTGCTAAATTTAATATTATTGATTAGTAATAGTTTATGCTAACACCTAGCTTTCTTAACGCGAGAAGTACTACTGTACTGTACTTAAGTACTACTACTGTAAGCAAAAAAAAGGGGTTTTGGAGGGGAGGGAGGTGTCTTTCTCTGGAAGACTCGCCCCCTTCTACTTTGAAAATACCTGTGAAACCGGTTTAATTCATCACAGCCAGCACTCCCGCAGAGAGTGATGAAAACCACGCAGCGCCAGGCAAATGCACATTAATATGTTGGGCTATTGGGCTCAGGTGGATTTGCACCCTACAGTTCAACCTGCGGTACCGCTTTGTGCTGTGCACACAGTACGAACATGTGTTATTTTGAAATATTAAAAAATGTCAATATACTGTAGTGTCCATAATATTTGCTATTTTAGTTTTTCAAATAAGTGTTTTTGTTAAAAGAAAACTCATAGCGATTGCTAGATTTGAACACCCTACCTCAAGCTTATACTGTAAATCAGTCGCTTAAGCCGTGACGCCACCAAGGCAAGTCATGTGACACACACTGAAACAGCAATACAGATATTACAGTAATATGGTCGGCAGGTCAACCACATGGAAGACTTTCGTGCTTAAAATGTTTAGGGAGAAATGGAGTATTGGTGTGTATTTTTTCTTTAAAATACCAATAACAGCAACATACAGTTTACATAATATGTTTATGTTCCTAAATTAATATCGTTTATGACCTTTATGACCTTCGTTATGCTCCTCTGCGTTTTATGCTTAGCTACTAAAATTTCCCTTTAGTGATAAAATTCCATATAAATATTCAATACTAAGCAGATTAAAATGTGCACAGTAAAGAGATTAAATGATTAAATCTTTTCACTAACAACCAATACACCACATTATCTTCCATGTCGCATTAACATTGGAATGTTTTTTTTTACAAGTGTCAAAAGAAGCGATACACAACCTGTCTCCTCTATAACTCTTTAGTTTACAGAGAAATTCCACCAGAGCCTCACAACATTGTCCAATAATACTCTTCTTGTGTCTAATTTTTAGTTAAGCAGGATTTGAGCTACAGACCATAACAGACCAAAAAACAGAATCCACCTGCGATTCGGGTGTTAACAAAACGTGTTTACAAAGATAGTGAAATACAGTTATACTACCAGTTATATAGATACATAGATTTAGATATTTAGATCCTTAAATTAATATCATTATTAATTTCTTTAGATACGTGATTACATATTATATTCTCGATCATAAAACAAATAATTCCGGTCCTGGAATCTGACTGGCTGACACCCTTCTGAAGCGGTACCATAATCTCTGGTATATGGACACCCCAGAAATTTGAGTTTTTACTGTGTGATACATTTTAAAGACTATTTCTTAGCGTAGATAAGAAAGCATAGATAAAAAAAGCTTGGATTCTCATGTATCTGATACAAGTATCTTTTAATACAGTCTTTGTTGTGCTCTTGAGGATCTTTGTGATATTTTGAGCTCTGGTTGAATGATAAGTGTCGCAGTGTAAATAATTTTCGTTGTTAGAAATTATGAAACGCTCTGTTAAAAGCAAGGGAGTTTTTATGTCCGTTATAGTAAAAGAAAATGTCTGACAAACTAGAGCTTGGACAGTTTCCAAGTGCTTGTACAAATGTGCTAAAGAAATGAACAAAAAAAGTCATTTATTCCTTTATCATATTGGCTAGCTAATGTCCTGTCCTCGTTAGTTAGATCAACGAAATGCTGTGGTGTTTGTCAATGAAAAAAATAAAAGTATTTTCGTTTAAAATGACGGTTAGAAAGAATGTGGACCAGCATAATACTTTTAGTTTACAGCTTGTCCAAAGTCATTCATTATTAATACTATTAGTAATATCTTCGGTAAAGGCTTTGATGCATAAAATATTTCTGCATAATTAAAATATTTATGATAAAGGTAGGTTGTGTACTTTTGCCCAACTGAGCAATCTTGCTTTCATAAAATATACCAACTTTTTAATGACTGATGATTAACATGCTGTAATACACAGTTTAAATTTAAAAGCTCAAATGCTGTACATGAGAGGTTAAGCTTTATTGGCTTCTCCTGGCGGTTTTACAAGGTGACTCCGGATACTTTCCGGTATGACGTCAAATGACGCGTTACACCGCGTGATACTGCGTTTTGATGCGACACGCCCACTGCGGTTTACCGCTAAATACCCCACGCGTTTTGAATGGCTGCCTCTGTATGTTATATATTTTGGCCATATATCATCTGAAACTTTGTAGAAACATGGTAGCATCTGTCCAATGGAAGGGATTAGTCTTGGGTTTATGGATTAGTCTGAAATAATGAGGTGGCACCAATACGTACATTCAAACGATCTTTGTGATTTGAGGAGGTGGAAGTTGTCTGACTTACATTTTCTTCACAAGTGGGAGTGGATTTTTTCACAGTCTTGAGGGTTCCCTTGTGCCTTATCATTTTTTTAAAAGACTACCCTATTCTTTTGCCAAAATAGAAGAATTGGTCTTAAAATAGTAATTAAAGTTAAATTAATCTCTCATTTAAAAATTGCCAGTATATAAAAGCTTGATATCCCTATTATTAATATAATAAGATGACTCAACATTTTAAATACAATCTTATTGTGCAATTATATGCTTTGAGAACGATTTATGATTTGATTTCAAAATTCAATTCAATGGCATTATTCTTTGTTTAATGTTATTCAAAAGTCTATTTTCAAAGCTATAGAATGAATTTGGAGATTTGTAAATTGCTTTGCATTATATAATATTGTATAAGATCATGTTTTTCATGTGGTTTAAAGATATTAAATTGACTAGTTTATTAAATATAAATACATTCAGTGTCAGAATTCCAGTGTGCCTGATATTGTATTTGATACAATATATGATGATCATATACTGTATATGATATATCTTTATAAACAGTTATTACAGTTAGGAGTATGTGGATCTTCAGACAAGTCTCCAAAGTTCATATTAAACATTTCTATGGATACTGTACGTATTGGACACTATGCCTTAAATGCACAATAAAAAAGATACACAATAATGCACTAAAAACAATTCTGCATAAAAAGAAAAACATATTTATAAAGTGATAGAGTTAAAGAAAAAAATGTTTTCAAATAGAAAATTCCAGACAGGTTTTGAAGACTCCCAAATAAGTGCCTACCAACTTATGTTAACAGTCGAATGAATTGCAAGCAATCTCAAGCAACGACAGAATGATACCTACTAATTTTAGAGTACATTGGCCAAACAGGTTTTGAAGAGCAGTTTGCATGTTTTGCCAATCAAGTTAAAAGCTGTTAAATGTGTAATGTCATCGCAACATATGAAGTGCAAGAATGAAGCAAATATTAGTGTTATGAAATCTATTTTAAAGTTGAACAGTGTGGCAGTTTCTAAGAAAGAAGTAAATGGAGTTGTGAAATAAAAATTGAATCATACCCTTTAATTACACTATAATGGTGAAATAAATTGTGGTGGCATGGTGGTGGAGTGGTTAGCATTGAGTATGGATGTTTTCACCATGTATATGTTCACATGGATTTCCTCTGGGTGCTCTGACATATGGGAAGGATAATTAGCTTCTGGCTAAATTGACCTTGGTGTAAAAGAGTGCTTAAACAATACTAGTGCCTGTTTCTATTCTGTGCAGGCGCTGTTGATTCTGGGAGAAGAATAGAACCTATAGTAAGGGAAGATGTGTTCTAGCGCCCTTTGTAATTGCTAGAAGGTGTAGTCATGTACAAGTTAATGTAGTCCCTACATTTAGAGAATACCACATATCTGTGACACTTATCTAGAGTTTCTGAAGAATAGCAAGTATCATTACAGAGCACATTTTGACAAACACGGTACATATCTTGTAAACGTTGTAATACTAGTGTTCACCATGGTTACTTGCAGAACAGTGCTGAGGCACTCTGACAGGCAGATAACCATGCACAGGGATTTGGGTCTTTTCGGGAGTTTCCTCTAAGGAAAGAGTCAGGTATGTAGGTAGGACCATGGAAGTGTGGCTGCCTTGAGAAGGCTCAGAAGGAACGAGGCTGCCCAGAGATCAGGCAGTGAGCACAGGTTGTAGTAGGTTCTCTCCACAGGACAGGTGTTTGCACTGGGAGTGGTTAGTGTTCCTGAGTTCAGTAGCTGAGTTCAGTAGCTGAATGACACACTGTCCACTAGCTGACTCACTGTAGCTTAAATGTCAGAGCACCGGAGTGGCAATAAACAAAACCTTAAATAAGGTGTTTAATTGGGAGATTGGCTGCCTGATTGATAGGCAGCAGGTCGATCTGACAAAGGCCCCCATCTCATCCCCTGAATGTTGCAGTTGTTATATTATTCTAACAATGTTCAGGTACAACATAAAAAAATAAAATGTTCCACCACTTGCTTTATAGTCATAATCTACAACTCGTATAGCATTTTAAATTACCAATTGATGGATTTTCATTCATAGTCTTTGGGCTTCTTTACTTGCCTTTTAGTTGCCTTTACTTGCCTGCTTGCTCCCATTCAAGAGCAAACTGTGTCTAGCCACCCTTGACATCCTGAGCTGCTTCAAGTTTATGGGGAAGATTTGTCTCTCTCTTTAACACCCAGTATTTACCAGTTCTCAGTTTTCTACAGAGAAAAAGCTTCCTTTTCCCCATGATGCCTTCCAGGAACTGTCTTGTTTCCCAGTTAATATTTTCAGCACTAAACCCTGATTACCATTTTTTTCTTTTGAGCTCAGCAGACATACACTACAGGAGTACATGTTACTTTCTCCTAAGATACCTGCAATGAGTAAAACCCTAATACAACATCCTCCCCTCAAGGGATTGAGAATTAGCTCATCCCATTGTTACAGTTATAGGTGACTATGAATTGTCTCTAAGAATCTAGATAAAGTGGATTACACCTGGCAGTGTAAAAATCTCAAGCTAAAAAGCAAAGGAGATGTTTGCTGAGATGTAGGGTGTCCAGATTCAGTGACCATATGTAGGTTTTACAGGTGTCTCAAATTAATTGAGCTTCAGAAATTCCATAAACTCAACTGTTGCCAACTCATGGATTTGTCTGTGATACTTAAATCCATTAAATTGTTTTTACCAATATCTGGAAACACAAACTGCATTTTCTCTATCCTGGTCAGTTGATTGTAATCTTCCTGATCTCATAGATGTCATGAAACTGGCTAGCTGATTTACATTTTTGATATTCATAGAATGCCTAATACCAAAAATGAAAGTTATTTGATTGTAAAACAGGTTGCAATCTGTAAAGAATAAGATATCTAGAAACATTAGAACATTACATTATAGAGCCTGTACTATTAAGTAGCAGTACTGAGTAGTGGGCTATAACTCACATCTGGGTGTCACTTGTTTTTTTGGGGGGGAACAAATATTGTGAGTGAAATGTATTGTGTTATGTAGTCAAATATAAGAGTACATTAAAAACCAACACTCTTACAGATGTAATTTTAGAATTCTTATTTACAACATTTTTCGGAACACTACTGTCATGGCCCGCAGTAATCAGAACAAAGGCCGGTGTCAGATTTACACACCTCCCAGTAATCTTAATCAAGCATCTTCCAATTCCCACAAATGCCGGCGCTTAAGCTAATCATCCTATCACACCTCCTGGTTCCCATAATACTTAAGGGCTCCTTACCTTCATCACAATGCTCAGTATTACGTCTCCCACTGGAGCTCCTCTCTTTGAATTCCTTGCCTACGTTCTGTTTACTGTCCTCCGAATCTCTAGCTTTCTGACCTACGCTTCGTTTCGACTATGATTTCGTATTCTCCTTGCCTGCTTTCTGTTTACTGTCCTCCAAATCTCTGGCTTTCTGACCTACGCTTCATTTCAACAATGATTTCAGATTCAGTGTCTTGGATGAATATACCCAGGTTTTCTAAAAACATGTGTAAAACTTCTGATCAGATACTGCATTGGGTCCTACTTTAATCTTGGCCACTGGTTCGTTACAACTTCTTTTTCCTGTAGTATTGTTCCAGTAGTAATAATTTCAACTGGTCTTGAAATAAGCAGTATTTGTTGAATTAGTTCAAGTAGGTACCTGTGTCAGCATGCGTAGGCTGCAAAGGAACAAGTAAAGGTTTATTCCATGCTGAAAAGAGAAGAAAAAAAGACAACGTTTCAGCTGTGTAGCCTTCTTCAGGTGTGTTTGTTGAATATCTTTGAGATAAAACAATTGGTTCATCACAGTACATAGCAAGGTTGGGGAGGACTGAACACAACATAATAATGCTGCTGGCTCTTACTGCACTAGTAGGTAGACCAAATGAAAGACAAGCAAAACAAACTTTTAAAATTCTGAAGGATCTCTCAAAGCAAGTTCTTGCTTTTTATGGCACCTGATATATCGCAGCTGTAGTAGTATTGCAGAATAGTGCACAAATGAGCTTCATGAGTATTGCCAGCCTATCTTGCTACATTTTCATAAACATTTTCTGCATTAAAGTGTTTAACTCCTTCTAAGTGTATTAAGTTTATATACTTTATAGAACACTATAATGTTTTAACTTTTCCTAAGAATACTTGCTCTCGTTATTGTTTTAAAAAAAGTTGTAGTGCTTTTTAAAATCCACTTAATAGGGAATATGAATATGGAATTATGTAACTATTAATTATGTACCAAAGGAAAATTTGGTATCTAAAAATAAAAATAATCAAAGCATAATAATGTCTCTGAATGTCATTAACAAATGTTCGATTCCTTTGTTTTTACGCAGCCGTATGTATAAACTATATTCACATTTCTTATAAGTTTATATATCAAAATATGTGAAATATTCAAATACGATTAATAATAAAGTAATAATATGAATGAACCTCCAGACCAGCAATCTCCAGGATGCTTGGAAAGAACAAGGGAATTTAAAGATGCCCATAAACAGAAATCACAATTGAGTTTTTTATGTGTATACATAATTTCATTTAAAATACAAATTTTAATGACACTGCATATTTTTAAATTATACAATTTTAAATCTAATTTTTTTAATAAATGTTTTTTCTGCCCTTATAATTATATTGTTAAAGCTTTGGGTGACTTGAGAAGTGGCCTTCTGGCCTCCTAATAATTCCCATCTATGAATTGGCTTCATTACTCTGCTCTCCTCCCCACTAATAGCTGATGTGTGGTGAGCGTTCTGGCGCACTATGGCTGCCGTCGCATCATCCAGGTGGATGCTGCACATTGGTGGTGGTGAAGGGAATTCCCATTACCTGTAAAGTGCTTTGAGTGGAATGTCCAGAAAAGCACTATATAAGTGTAAGCAATTATTATTATTATTATTATTATTATTATTATTATTATGATGATGATGATGAAGTGTCTATTGGATTTTAGATAAAGTTTGTAACACTGGAAAGAGTAAACACGTCTATCTTCAAAACAGTGAGGTTTGTGGGCACCCTTGAGCAGAAACAATAGTATAGTTTATCTTGGTATGCCTAGGCAAGTTGTGGATTAATGATTGCAAAGAAACAGGGCAGAAAGACACAGTATAAGTTCACCATAAGAGCACAGGGGAGAGAGGAGAGGCAGGACGAAGAAGCAAGGAGAAGCAGGGAGAAGAGAGAGGAGTCCAGAGGAGTTGAGACTTGAAGCTTGTGCCAGACGGTCATCCAAATCAAACCTGACTGGAAGTATTTGAACCACATTTTGGGGTTCCCAAATATGACTCAAACAGATACAAACATTCTTGTGTTCCACTATCCATTAAAGCTGTCAGTGCAAATGGCAAGGATAAACACAATTGTTGACCTTTACAATCCACTTGTGGGCAATATGTTCTGTAATGTGTTATAAATGTTATATGTTGTTATGTGTTATACATGTGCAATAGAGTGATGTGCAATGTTTGTTTTTTTCTGCATTTTATTTAAATATATAAGTGCTGTGTGTACACAAAAAAAATCCCTCAGGGGACAATAAATCTTGTCTTATCTTGTTAGAGAGAGCATTCTTATTCTGTGTTTTTAGGGAACTTGGGTTTCCTGGTACCTCAGTTAGAAAGTCTTTCCTGATTAGGATGCATTTTATCGATATGGATATAGGCTCCCATTTATTTTGTGGCATCCAGGGTGCAGAGAGATAGATTTAACTGGAGGTTCCTTTTTATTTAGTTAGAAGGCAGCTCATCTTTTGTGTGGCCTCTGTAGGCATATTAAAAGTTCAATGCTTGGTAGTTGTCTGGGGTTTTCTGGGTGACCTGAATGTTAGACCTCTGAAATGCCTTGTCTGTAAATACTGTATATAAGTGACATGTTTTGTTGTGTGTTGTGTTATTGTTTTAAAATATCTGTCCAGCCCCATTTGTAACAATATAATGTAACTTGGTGTGTTGTAAGTTCTGTGTCTTGTGTAGTTTGTTATAATAAATATTTGTTTTAGCCATGTGTGCCTAGATTATTACTCCTTTCAACAAAGCTGTGCCAGAGAATAAAAGAGTTCACTTGCCTCTAATTATACCAGTCGCTTGGGTATAAAAAGTATAAAAAGTTGGGGGTTATGCATAATTTCTTCACTGATTGACTAAACCACATCAGTTCCGTAACCCCCCATTTGTAACAATATTAATAGTTTTTAAAATGATTTGGCTTCATCTGAGTTATTGGAAAAAGTTGTTGGAAATATGCAAGAACAAAACTTCAATTTTCAGCTATTTTAACTAACTTTTCTGATGTATAACTGGAGGAAATGTTTCGTGCCTTGGTCGTGCATTGTGTCCTCACAGAAAAGGGGATGGACACTGGGTGTGGGCTTTTATTATTTTCACTTTCAATATTCTTACTCTAATCTGCGCAACCTTCTTGTTCACAGCTCCCTTGACTGCCCTCAGCAACCATCCACACCAGGCACTTTCCCTTGCAACAGAGCTCACTGTATCACCTGCAAGTACACATCTAACACCACCCTCATTCAAGGCCCCTCAGGACAATTCCGGATCACCCAGATGGCATCTTGTACATCCAGCAACCTTATTTACTGTATCTCTTGCAGTAAATACCCAGCCATCTACATTGGAGAAACAGGAAGGAGACTCAGAGACCGCTTCAGAGAATGTTAGGTCTGTGAAGATTAAAGATCTCTCCAAGCCCATTGTTTCCCACTTCACCTCTGACGGCCATGACCACTCTAATCTCTCCGTCTGTGTTCTCAAAGACGGTTTTCCGAGCTTATACATCAGAAAGACTACAGAAACCAAAATTATCCTGCAGCTAGGATCACACCTTCCCCCTTCTCTTAACAACAGACTTCTTTTCTTCTAAATTTTCTCCATTCGTTGAAGGTTTCATTTCACACCTCTCTACACCTTTTCTGACTTCACACCTCTTGATTGGCCATTCTTTCTGTCCCCTGCTCCCACCTCTCGCTCCTCCACTCTCCCAGCCTTTGTTCTCCCGCTACATTACCTTTGCTTACTGCCTTGTCTTTCTCACACCTGAAGAAGGCTCCATGGCCGAAACATTGTGTTTTCTTTCTTCTTTTTTTCAGCATGGAATAAACCTATTACTTGATCCTTTGCAGCCTACGCATGCTGATGCAGCTACCCACCCGAACTAATATTATACTATATTGATATTTTTATTAATTTTATATATCACAGTATGTTATATATTCACGTTTTACGATACGATCTCTTAAGCCCATATGGTACTGGGAACATATCATATGTTAAATTAAGGAAGAGAGACAATAACTTCAACACCCACCCCCAAATAGACTGAGAAAGTTGTTACATCTAGTCAAAAGGGTGCAGTGTCAATGAGCTCAGTAAGTAAATGAGAGGCTATGAACTGCAGCAGCCACAAATTCTGCTCCTGTGTCTTGTCAATGTTAGTGGTTTTATAATAAATGAAAATTAAATCACAATATTATCCACAGAACATCTTCATTTTCAGTCAAATCAGTCAGGATCTCGAAGTTTAACAAGTGAGTATATGGGTCAAAAATAATTTGTATAATAATCAAAGAAACAGACCTTAAATTTAGATCTGATGTCACAGTAGGTGTCAGAACTGTTTTTTTTTTATAAGGAAGGGTTGAAAAGAAGTAATCAACACATTGTTATGTGTTAACACAAATTCATCTGTTAACAGTAGCGTGCACGTCAATGAACTGCAGTTTGATACCATATGGTTTTAAAGCAACTACAGTACTGAAAGTAAGAAATATTTACAACCAAAATAAAAAGGAAAATTGTTTCTTAATTACTTGTTGCTGAAATTAGTATTAAGAAAAAATATTTTTTTGAAGTAGATGTAAACCTGAAAGTAGCACATTGCATTCACAACAAGCTATAATAATGAAAACAATTTTTATATATCCAGCTGAGTAATTTTGCATTGTGAAACAGCCCTACTTTCTCTTTTGATAAAAAAATAATATTTAAATGCTGTGATATACAGCCTAAAATTAATAAAAATTGAAACAGTATACAAATTACATTTTACAATTGGAAAAAGATTGTCCCTATAGGGCTGATCATTGAATGGGATGTGAACTCGATTTTTTTGCATAATAGCCCAGTATACTTGCACACTCCACCTGGCAGTTTTACAAAGTAGTTGTCATGAAGCGTTTTTCAGGACCCTATGCAGACGATAGAATCCAGAAGGGAGTGCAACAAACACGGGGAAAGAGGACTAGGAACAGGGCTGGTAGATGAACAAGGGGGAGTGTCGACGGTGCACTGGTGTTTGGGGGGGGCGTGCCAAAGGCAAACAAGTCCAGAGGCAGTCCTTAGGGGGATCCAGGATGAGCTAAAGTCCAGAGCCGGGGAATTCATCCAAGGCCGAAAGTTAAAAACTGGACCGGGATCCAGTGAAGGGTCGGGGAAATAAAAAAAGGGGCAACGGGGCCAGGCACTCCAAGGCCCGGACCCAGATGATCAGGATGCTGTTGTGAAGCCTATGCCATCAGGCCACTCCTGGACTCACTGGTAGGTGGGCTTCCGGGCGTCCATCTTCTAAAGCTGAGCCCACATTAGTAGGAGCATCTGGCTTTTATAGGAAGGGGCTGAAACAGGAGGCAGGTGCAAAGAATAAACAGAAACAGTAAAGAGCCGGAGCTAACTTAAGAGGAGGGACTTACGATCGTGACAGAGATCGTGTGTAGATGACTACAGCTACTTTGTGAACATGGCCAAAAGTAATTTATTGTACATTTCTGATTTTTACTGCCTCAATGAAAAAGAGCCAGTCACAAAAAACAGAGGGATAAAAAACATGTGGGATCCAAGATGTCCTCCTACTCCTTTAGATACCATTTGAGGTTCCAGTGTCTTATCTTCTGACATTATTTTTTAAAAGCCTGAACTGCATGTTAAATCTTGCATTTCTTGCTTGAAATAAAGGAATACAAATCCTGATAATGTCTAGATATATTTTGAGCTAACTGTATTCTTTGTGTATATAGAACTCTTGTCTTCTTCATTTTTGTTGATTTTGAGTGACTGTGTCGATTTGTTGCATTGCAAACTCTTTGTAAGTAAAACAATAACACCAGTTTTAAATCAGTAAAACCTGTTGATATTAAATAATTGGTCACAGCTGACAATTATTATTATTATAATTATACAGCCCATAAAGCCTCATTTTTCAGAACAGAGCAATTATCTACAGCAATCGTGACTCTTGATGTTCAGAATTTCTCAGTCGCACAATGCTGTTCTTCACAGAATGCATCAACAAAGTTGTGGAAACAACAGAAGACAAGAGAATAGACTCAACGACTATGTACCACTGCTTGAAAATCATGTTTGAGCAGATTAACTGCCAGCTTCCCGAAAAGAAGACCATCTGCTCTGGCCAATTTACAAAATGTATGCAAAAGGATGAAAGTGTTTCAAGAAAATATTCTGCTATTTATAGAGAGGCCAGTATCATGTCTGCCATAGTTTTATATGCAATTATGGTCAATAGTACCAAAGCTCGCTGCAAAATTGGATGGTGCTATTGACAATGACATGTTGAGGCATAATTTATTTTTGTATTCCATTAAATGTAGTGGTGGCCATTGTATTTTCATTAAAAACAAATGGAGAGACACGGTGTATTATGATTTTGCTTTTAATATAAATCTTAATGACTGCTCAATTACGAAGCTTACTATACCTTGTGTTCATGGTGGGCTCAGATTGGCCAACCTATTAGGTGTATAGCTAAAACTAATATTATAAGACAACTAATGTATGCTGGTATGTTAAAAAGGTGCTGCAGAAAACAAGTTAAGTGAGAGAATAGAAACACATTCCATCAAATCAAATGTAATTTTATTCATACTATCTGATATTTTAGTCTTTTAACACATGCAGCTTTTTATCATTTTTATTTTTTTTATTGTTTGGGGAGAGGGGAATCCATTACTGATGCCTTTCATGTGTCTGCTAGAGACTCACTAACTCTTCTCCAACTGACAACAACTTCCCTTCAAACACAGCTGCATATTAGTAAACTCAATCAATTTGAAAGGAAGATGCTAGAAATTTCTGAGAAAAAAAGAAAAAAATTAACTAGCACAGGAGAAGTAAGAGAAACTTTTATTTAAAGAAAATTACAAAAATAATTATAAATAATAAACAAAAAACATTCAGGTTTTACTGATTTAAAAATGTAAATTTGCCCATCTCATTGGCACTGTAACTTTTCCAATAAGTGCATATTTTCAGAAAGACAAAGTCATCATTCATCAAAAATGCAGTGGCCTAATTTCCTCGAACATTGAAAATCCACAGCAATAAATTAGAAAACCCTCTTAGATGAAGTGCAATAAAAGTAGTATATGAAAGTGTAAAATGTTTACCTTTATAGCACGTACACTTAAGAAAAACGCGTTCAATTACAGATGCAGCCATTCAGAAAGTAAAAGTCTTATTCACGGCAGGCTTGTTGCAGCATACCACACTGTGAGTCAGCTTGCCAAATTTAGCTTTTCACTGGCCAGAGAAGATCAATAATTGACAGTTGTGGTGTGTTAGATGCTAGTGAAACTATTTAATCTGTTTGTTCTACGTCTTTAAATACACTCAAGGTGGAATATTAATATGTAATCATGTGACTAAAGGGATGTTTTGGTAGCTGAAAATACTTATAACTGAGGTATAATAATGTCTCTGAACATCATTAATGTTATTAATTTAGGAATTTAAATATATTGTATTTAAGCTAGTGGTAGCTTAAAATAAAAAAAAGGTATACACCACTATTCCACCATCTTCATAAACATTTCTGCATCCAATTCTTTAACGTTTCACTTGCCTGGGGTAATTTTTGAAATGACAGGAAACCTGTTGTCGTCATTGTTGTAATGGAAAATGAAATGCAAATCAGAGTGACGCATTGAGAGTTCAGTGGTGGAATTCTTGCCTTTCATGCAGGAGGTCTGGGGTTAATTCCCAGCCAATGCGCAAATTGTACTTTTAACAAATTGCTCCTTGATCATAATAAAGACTCTTTCTCTAATACTAAAACATAATTCACTAGGAATAAAAATATGCAATATTAAATGTACTGAAGGGATTATGGAATGTTTTAGTTAGTTTGGCTTAAACCGCTTGACTGAAGGCTAACCTGCTGGCCATTGGAAGAGGAGGTTAGGACGCCCAAAAAGAACCAAGCAGCACCCCACACCAAGACTTATTGGTGAAAAGAAGATCAGTGTGAGAGATTCCCCTTGAGAGATCCGGAGCTGAAGATAATGAAATAGAGATTCTTAAGGGCTGATTGAAGTAGGCTTAAATTGATCATAACTGGATTTTAAGATTTTTCTTATAATAGAAGAGATCCAAAAGTAAAATCATTGTACATAAGAGGAGAGGTGGAAGGATTCAAAATGTTTCTAGGCAGGCCAGTAGGAACTGAGGGTGCAAGATGCAACTACGACTAGCATAGTATTTTGAGCCAGATGGAGGTAGTGAGGGAAAGCTCACTCAGAGGAATACAAGATCTCTAGGATGAACTGGATAGGGATCCTGATTGGCATCCAGGACTGTTCTTGAACTTTTGAAATTGGAACCGAGAATGATAATAGGCAATATTATTGAAATGTCCTAGGATTTGAGCTGTAACAATTAAAAACTGTTGCAGAAGAGAAAAATTCATTGAGATGACTGAGGAATTGATATAATAACTTGAGAGATCTTCTTCAGATCTTTCTTTGTTGATTATATATGGCAATGTTATCTGTATGGATAAGGACCCATTGTTTCCAATTGTGGCACTAAAAAGATGCAGCAACGAAAATTGAAAACCATTTGGATAAAGTGGAGGAATGACTAGAAGGAGAGATGAAGGTAAACACTGAAGAAACATTGAAATGTCAGAGTCCGGGTGTTGGTGAAAGAAGAGCTGTTTATTCATATGCATACGGGAGATCAGCTTGCAAAAGCTAGTCTCTCTTAAAGATGTTGCTCAGCGCTTTTTATACACGGTAACAGACAAGCTCCCCACTTTTGACATAGATTACCTAATCCCTAAAATGAATCATTAGTTTTTTTAGTCAAGCTTGGGTAGCAGAAAACAACTCCCTATTAAGACATTCGTTACTGCTTACATTCACAAAACAAGACATTCGACTTCCCTTTTTACTACATTTAAGACATAAACTGTACTTTTCCATTGACCTATAGATGCCCCCTGTTATGTTTCCACTTGCCAGGGTTATAAGCAGTTAGGAAGCTAAAAAATAAGCAGCTTGTTGGCTTTTATAACATTTATAACATTCCTTCAAAACAAAAGGCCAAAACATTGCTAGCCATTGACTTTGATAATAGCCTCCAAAGTAAATGAAATGCTGTGACTGTAAAAACTATTTGAAGAGAACAAGATTCATCATAAGAGACACAACTTTCCAGTTTGTTAAATTTAAGCACCCCAACTGAAGTTCTTTGCAACATGAAGAGTGGTGTAAGGATCACACTGATGAGGCAGGATTGAAAAAATAAAAGACCATCCATGGAATATAATCCACATGTCATAGTTGAAGTGACCTGGAAATCACAAAGAGTTACAAACCAAGATGGACATACATTCAGTATACCATTCATTTAGACTGTTTCGTAAATGAACTTGGATTACAACTTCTACACTAGATACTCAAAAGCAAGTACATCACTCATAGGAATTAAATTTATATCAACTGTGGTTGTTGAGTACTCATCCAATCTGTGTGGATTCAGATCTCCTGCGGACACAAAGGAACAGTGGCAGGCTGTTGCTGTGTCCAATCGGCACTCTCTGGCCCGGTGCCAGGCAGTGCTGGTTCGACGAGAGAGAAGGAGGGAGAGATTCCTGCTGCGACACGCTGCTGATGCTCTCTGAAGACCGGCTAGTTAGTTCTGGCTAACTAGCAGAGTTTGTGCACAAGAGAAAAGTGACTGCGGGTCCAAGCCCATCACACTCTTTAGACAGGAAGAAAACCGGTTTGTTCCTGATGTAGCGCTAGTCCTGAATACTGAGATTCAGCTGTCCACAGTTCCGACCGTAGTTCACTTGTTGATCAGGTGAGTGTCCACGGTGGGCTCACGAGGCTTGATGCTGGGCTAAGCTTGGGTGGATCCTTTGGTTACGCACTGGCAACCTCCGTTCTCGACTCTTAGAACAAAGTAAAGTCCTGATACTCGGACACACTGGCCGTTACGTGATTGTCCGAGCTGAGTCAGAGAATGTCCAGGAGGAGTACCGGAGGAGCCCTGTGCTGCCTGTTTTACCTGGAGGAACTACGGTCGTTCATTGGTCAAAAGTTCCATGGGCATTCAAGATCCACATGGGGTTACCCTGCCCTACCAGTTCCTGATTGGCTGAGGATGAGTAATAATGCACTCTGACCTTAGGGTTGTAAGCAACTTGGGATGAGACTCTCCCTTGGAATCTCCCAGACAGTAAGGCACCAGAGATGACCATTTATTAGGGTGGCTGAGGTGTCTCAGCCTTGGGAGTTGTTCCTTATCAGGAAGCTCTATTAGCTAGAAAAACACCTTAAATGTGAACCAAATGGAATGGCCTCTCTGTATCCAACACCACTGAGTTGAAGGAGAGAGGGACTGGCAAGGGAGCAGCAAACTTCATTCCTGTATTTTTAATAAGACTTGCCGCTACAGATACAATTGGAAGGAAAGTGGAAAGATACAATTGGATGCTGTCATGAAGCAGATAGTACAAGATATTTGGAAATGTGAATGTTTCAAAGGATGCAAGAGAGCTGGAATGATAAAAGGGACCACTGTAGTGAGTTGAGTGTGTCATTCTGGGGTTTCAATGGGTATTGTGTTGTGAAAGAAAGTAGTGAGGGAATGGAGAGGCCAGCTGAAAGAAGATGCTGAGGCATATTAATTTGTTGACTTGTGAACTCCTAGTGTGACTGGTAAGCGTAGCAAACTGACTGCTGGGTGATACAGTTTCTTGTGCACTCTGAAATAAGACAAAACATATTATGAACATATTAAGCTGTTCACGTGAACAAATATGACCATGTGGGTGTAGGCATGGTGGAGACAAAAACTCCCAATGGGAGAAAATACCCCCCCCCCCCGCCCCTTTGGGCAGTTAGGTATATTATATAGTAAGGGCACAAGCCCACCAGTTCTGAATTGTAATTCTGTTACTTAGAAGGTGTTGCACTGACCCTGGAGAAGCAGTGGTTTGGAGCTACCTACATGGACATAGGTAAAACAAAATACATTAACTATGTGCCGATAAATGCTGGTGAGCACAATGGTATTTTCTGAGTTTTTCTAGTGCTTAGTTATTGCTGTATAAACAATGTATAAGTTATGACAATGTTGGTGTTATGTTTGTACTGGCTGCCTTGGTATAAAGCACAACTTTTTGAAATTGCATTAATTAAATGCTTAATACATGCATTAAGAAAGAATTACTTCACATCAGTTTTTTTGTGGATAATGCAATAAAGCTGGCCTAATTTAGGAACTGAATAGAAATGTGACAGATTGATAGTGGAATTTCTCTTGGTTTGCTGAACATGAATGTGTTGACTCGGCCAATTGGCTTGTTACCTCTGTACATAGGATGTTGGTTTCAAAAGTAGTAGAAGATAGTTGTCTTGAGAGTTCTCTTTAAGTGATTAATCTGATGCTTGTGTGACGGACAGACAGAAGAAGCAATGGAGTCAATTTTATGACACATGGGGACAGAGAATATTGTAGGATGCCTGCTGGACGAGCTGCATTTAGGACACCCGAGAGACCAGGGGCCAAGGTGGTGTCATCAGGAGCAGCAGGGGGCAAGATGAATGAACCCAGGGCTGAATGAACCCAGGACACAGGGGATCAGTAGTAGAAGAGAATACAGAAAAAGGATGAGATTGAAGTAAAGAACATGAAAGGAAACGTACAAACTGAGACATAATGCTGACAGGAGAAACAAACATAGGGAAAAAGGTAGAATGGATGGTCCTGGCGTTTGCAGTAACGGCAGCCCAAGGGTTCTTCTGTCCTGCTGAATGACATTATCACCGGATGCAGAAGCATAATGAATAACCACAGTTAATTTATGAACATATTTCTTTTCTTTCTTTGTGTTCATTTCTTTCTCTTAGTTATTGGTCGAAGCTACATATAGGATCAATAAAGTCCTATCTATCTAAAATGAATACAACAAATGCATAAACAATGAGGGAGGCAAATGCAAAACAAGTCGCATAGCTTTTTTCCATGTTGTTTGGACCACAGTTCAATGAATGTGACAAAAAAAATGTAATGATAGGCTCAGCAGGCATGGGCAGCTGAGGTCTTTGCACTAGATTGGAGTGTAGCTGTAACGAACAGTTCTTTCCGGACCCTATGCGGACGACACAATCCGAAGAAGTGGGGAAACACTAGGAAAAAGTCATGCAGGAATACGGGGATGAAAACAGGGGGGCGTGTCCAAAGTGCGCTGGTACACGGGGGAGGTGTGGCCGAGGCAAACAATCCAAAAGTAATCCATAGAGGGAATCCAAAAAAGCAAGAAAGTCCATAGCCAGGTAATCCATCCAAACAAGGAATTAAAAACACGAACCGGGTCGGAACCGGCAGACAAGGAACAGGAACAGAGTTTAAAACCTTAATGGGACCAGGCGCTTCCAGGTCCCGGACTCGCACTGTGCGGAAACCAGATGCAGAGCCAGGATGAACGTCAGCGCCTGGCTTTTAAGGTGGACTGGGAACAGGGGTCAGGTGCACAGAATTAAATCCAAAGTGAAAGGGCCGGAGCACCCTTAAGGAGGAGGGACTATGATCGTGAAGGTAGCATTGCCAATGACATTATTAGTTTACTGGAAGCTCAGGATTGTTTTTTGTATACCTTTGGTTGGTAAAAAGAAAACATTTCTCCTCGATGTATATCATGAATGAAACTTCATGTTAATGGTGATGTTTTACTATAGGAAAAGTTACATGATGAGACATGATTTGCAAACATCACAGTGAGTTCGTGTTTGTCCAGAGCAGCCTGGGTTTGCAAGAGAATCATATACTGGAAATTAAATACCTGTGGAAAAGGCTGACTAAGGTCGAAAAGAGTGACTGAGATGGCAAAGAAGCAGATGGAACACAAGCAGATAAAGGCAGAATGCAAATTCCTGGCATAGATCAAAAACTATTCAAATCTATTGCAAAGTGAAAAAAAACTGTGGCATTTATTGACAGCTGAGTTTTACTGAACTTTGCCGTTTTTATCCTTCCTGAACTTTCATTATAAACTCCATTAAATAATCTGTTACAAATTGGTGGTTAAAGAAATGGAAAAAATAGGAACTGATCAAGCAGATTAGCCAATGATAAAATAAATTGTTATAACCTCTGAACTTGTAAATGTTTTTTTTCCAGAAATGTATCCGAGCAGTTGGTACAGTTACAGGCTCATGAATTATTTGTTCTCTCACACAGATTTGGTGGAAAAAAGCAATAATTCAGAAAAACTTGGTTAAAAATAATATTTATTTATGATAACAGTGACACACTATACACTACACATCTATATAGACAAGGTGTTCCATAGGCCTACATCTAGACCACCCAGAAAACTCTGAGCTAAAAAATGCCTACAGAGGCCAAAGAAGAGATAAGCTGTCATCTAAACTAAATATAATACAACCTATGATGAAATATTTTTCTCTCTCTAACCCTGATGCCACACAAAAAACACAAAACGTTTATCTCAGTATTCTAAAATGCTTCCACTAAGCTGTTTTAATTGAGGGATTCTTCACTCAAGAATTCCAAAATTCTACATACAGAAGAATAGCAGGCTCTCTAAGCCAGACTCAAATGCTTAGCTCTAATTGGGTTTTGTCAGGATCATCATGAATTAGGGACTTTTGTGTGGCACAAGCTCAAGTTGTATCTGTTTCTGTATTCTCTCTCTTGTGTGGTCTGAAGGTAAAAACCAAGGTAAACCTTATGATTGATTTGATCACAGGCTCTGGACCTCCTACATCTCAGAAAACATCCCCACTTCTTTGAAGCTGGAAATGTTTACACTGCCAGGTGTTTATCTAGATACTAGGACACTTTGGATACTACATTGGAATTTTTATTAATTTTATATTATCACAGTATGTTAAAGATTCACTTTACTTTCACAATTTCTTAAGCCCATAGTGGGCAACCAGCCCCGGGAAATTATTGCATCATAGTTTGTATTGGGGGCTTATCAGAAATTAAACTGAGAAGAAGAAATTGTCGTGATTAACCTTAATTTTAACCAGTGGTGTAGGGGCAGGAGGCAGTAATTTCAGCCCCACACACCCCCCCAGACAGAATGAGAAAGCAATCTGCAGGCCTTACTATCCTGAGCGAGCTCAGCAAATGGTTCATCTGGTTATCATCAGCCTTTCAATTATTTATCATTGCTACTCTCTGATGGGTGTATATCCATTCAATTCAATGTAGTTCAACAGTCTTTATTGGCATGACAGATGAATTACAGTGTTTTACAAAACCTGTACAATCAACTCAATACCTACAGACATTTACAAGACAAATTAATCACAGGACATAAACCTACAACATTCAACTGTGGATTAGTTGCCTGAAACTCCAGTTAATTATGTATACAGATGCAGCCATTCAAAATGCACGGTACAAACCCGCGGTACAGTAAACTACCCACAAGCCACCGCAGGGCACCAAAATGACCGACAGGGGCACTTGTGGTGCATTGGTTGGTAGTGAAAAGATTTAATCATTTAATCTCTTTACTGTGCACATTTTAATCCGCTTAGTATTGAATATTTATATGGAATTTTACCACTAAAGGGAAATTTTAGTAGCTGAGCATAAAAAGAAGAGGAGCATAACGCATCTGAAGGTCATAAATGATATTAATTTAGGAACATTAACATTACTGTATGTACGTAAACTGTACTGTGTATGGCTGGTCTTGGTAGTTTAAAGAAAAAATACACACCAGTCTTCCATTTCTCCCTAAACATTTTAAGCATGAAAGTTTTATGAAACGGTACCCAAATATGCGATTGCTGTATAGAATGAATTTTAATTTAAAAAAATTATTTAACACGAAAATTAAGCCACTAACTAGCAAAGAGAAGACATTAGCTAGCCAATATGATAAAGAAATAAATGATTATTTTGTTTATTTCTTTTGCACATTTTTTTGAACATTTCCTTCGATTGTACAAGCACTTGGAAACTATACAATCCCTAGTTCATCAGGCATTTTCTTTTACGTTGCGGGCATTCTCCTGGTCTGGCGCCGGTCTGTGTCTTCTAGGATATAATGCCAGCAATTTTTTGTTAAATTTGGGTTTCCAATAACGCCGCAGCAAACTCTTGTTTTTATGTCCACTATAACAGACAATCTCCTTTGCTTTTAACCGAGCGTTTAATAATTTCCTAAAATGAAAATGATTTACTTTATTTCCCTCATGAGATCAATAAAAGTATCTATCATCTATCTAGACTATGGGACAGAATTCTGGGGTCTCCCTATACCAGAGATTACGGTAGGGCTTCAGAATGGTGATTGGCTGACACCATCTGACACCCCTCTGATTGGAGAAAAAAGACATGCTGGTCTGCTATACATACTGTACCAGGAAGAGGATTTCTTTCTATTCGAAATGTGTATTTTAAAAGTTTAATTAAGAAGTAAAAACCTTACAGCGTACACAGATTTCTAAACTGATCAGGAGGAAGAAAAATCACCCGTGTTTCGTGCATAAAAAGTGGTTATTAACTATCGAAACCTGTTTTATTTATTTTATTTTTATTTAGATTAAGAGTTCCCGTCACCCCCTTTCCCATTTAAATCACAAACCCGTGTTTAATTAAATGTCTTTTAACATAAATCGTTATCTTTGTCTTATGTATAATAATGTTCACCACTCTGTCCAGCAAATTAATAATAAACTTTATTTTATATAGCGTTTTAAACAAATAAGTAATTAGATTGCTCATAAACCTAATCACTTATTGTACATAAACACAGCATAATTGCTCTCTGAAAATGCTTTTTCTTTTTATTTGGAAACTAAAAAGACCTGCTGATCTGTTCTACATACCAGGAAGACAACAGAATATGATTTTTTCTATTTGAAATGTGTGTTGTTTTTACGTAATTCATGTATTTTAAATGTTTAATTAAGAAGTAAAACCCTTACAGCGTATTCTAAGCTGATCACGAGGAAGGAAAATCATCCATTTTTCGCTCATAAAAAGTGGTTATTAACTATAGAAACCTGTTTTAATAGCTTTTAAAGTCGTGCAATGTCTAAGCAGGAACACATCATTATATCTTGTTTTTGATTTATTTTTTAAGAATTAAAAAAATTGTTTGCCCACCCTAATTTTAAAGACCTCTACTTGTGAAACTTTTTGCAGCCTGTACCTAAAACTATATATACAATACTGCTGACAGCAGGAAAATTCCTATACTTTACTCAGCAGCATCTTAAAAACAGCACCCATGGTGTTCAAACCAAATTTTTTTACACAGAAGACTGACAGCTTCGTGTTGTGAATCTGTTTTTCTAAGAAAATGTTTCCGTGGGGGAAGGTGGAGTGTCATTGGAAGACTCGCCCTATTCAACTTTGAAAAGACCTGTGAAACCGGTTTAATTCAGCACAGCCAGCACTCTCGCAGAGAGAGAGAGAGAGAGAGAGATGAAAACTGCGCAGCGCCAGGCGAATGCACAACATTAATGTAGGGCTTTTGGGCTCACGTGGATTTGCGCCCTACACCCTGTGGTACCACTGTGTACATACAGTACAAACATGTTGTGATATGTAGAAATATAAAAAAGGTCAATATAATGCCAATAATATTTGCTGTTTTAGTTTTTAAAAGAAATGTTTATTTGTTAAAAGAAAACTCACGGCGACAGCTGGGTTTGAACACCCGACCTCTGGGTTATAAATCAGTCACCTAAGCTATCACGCCACCAAGGCAAGTCATGTGACAACTCCTGAAACAGCCATACACATACTATATCTATGGAAAGTCTTATACTACTGTTTGTGCAACAGTATATGAATATAGTTATACCGTTATTAATTTATTTAGATACGCGAATCCATATTATATTCCATATTAATCCAATTCTAAAAGTATGCTTTTGTTAAATCCGATAACAAGCGTATTTTCAGAAAAGGTTAAAACAATCAATTTTCACAAAGTATATAAACGTACAGTAATATGGTCAGAAGGAGCACATAAAAACATTTCGAAATAACCACATGTAAGACTTTGATGTTTAAAATGTTTAAGGATAAATGGAATACTGGTGTGTATTTTTTTCTTTAAAATACCAATACCAGCAATATACAGTTTACATAATATGTTTATGTTCCTAAATTAATATTATTTATTCTTTTTATGCTCAGCTACTAAAATTTCCCTTTAGTGGTAAAATTCCATATAAATATTCAATACTAAGCAGATTAAAATGTGCACAGTAAAGAGATTAAATGATTAAATCTTTTCACTACCAAGCATTGCACCACAAGTGCCCCTGTCTGTCATTTTAGCAAGCCAATCACACACCGCGGTACTGCGCGGTGGTGCACGTGTAGTTGCCTGCGGTACGGGTTTGTACTGTGCATTTTGAATGGCTGCATCTGTAACTTCTAAATGTTGGTTCTTGGCTTGCCCTAATTTTTAGACTCAGACATCTTACAGAAAAAGACATTATAAATCTTGTCAGCCAGGATTTGGGTTGGCCATGTAGAGATTTGTGTATCCCTCATTAAAGAATTTGTGTTGCTTCTATCTGGATAGACAAGATAAAAGGTCCAGTATTTGGGAAAACTCATAACTTCTTCTTTATAATAAACACAGCTTTTATATTTAGATTTCAAAACTACCCATGTCTTGCCAATTCTTTTGTTACCAAACAAGCATAGCACACTCCTTTCTGAAGTAATCATGAGGCCTTGTTTACCCTTTTGTAAGGGAATGATGTATCTGATATGGCAACACATCCTGAACTTCATGCACTCTTTTACCAAAAACGAATGAAGGATTTTATTGGATCAAAATTGTGATTTGCTATACAAGCAATGGAAGTGGGTTGTTCCTAATTTTGCCACTAGAGGGGTGACTTGGCTTTCCAAACTTCGACCCTCAATCGATGTGGATTGATGAGATTAATCTATTCTCTAAATTCTAAATCCCTTTAAGATAAGATTACTTATTGGCCATATCCAATTTCCTGTATTAGGAATTTGTCTTTTTCGTATACCCCAACTTGCTCTCCATGAGACACACAAACAGGGAGAGAAGCTTGGGGTCAGAGAGCAGGGTCAGCCATTTATATGGCGCCTCTAGAGCAATTGGGGTTAAGGGCCTTGCTCAGGGGCCCAACGGAGTAGGATTTTTCTGCTGGCCACGGCATATGAACCGGCAACCTTCCAGCCACAGGTGCAGATCCTTAGCCAAAAAAGCCATCTCAGCTCCCCCCAATGCTTGTTGCAATGATAACTTTGACTGTTTAATTAGCTTTATAATAAAATGCTCGTAAATTTAAGTCCCAACATGTGATATCTATGGGTATTTATTCAGATAACCCTTGTTTCTTGAGATTTAATGTTGTTGATTATATGTTTATGAGTATGACCATGTAATTTTTTCATTAATAGCAACACAATGATATAGCATGGTGTTTGTGGTACATAAGATATACATATGGATGATTTTAGGGTTTCTTACTTTCCTAGCTAAGTAACAACACCTTATGATCTTGTCTATGGGGCAGGAAGTCTCTTCTCTTGACTTGAGAATCATGAGGTCTAATTTATTAATGGCAAAAGGTTTTAGCAACTCTTATCCCTCCTTGAGGGAGATGTTCACAGTTCTTGAGGAGCCAAAAAGAATAACAAATGTCCCATTATTCAGAGATGCAGACATACAGATTCACATGTAAGCAAGTGTAGATATCTATCTCTAGCATGGGGTCATTGATCTGGTCTCCTGACCTGGCTTTAGAGAATTTTAGAAAACACATTAGCAGTTGTATGTGACACCACAGAAATAGCTGAAAGACGGGGCAGCATCTTCAAGAATAGCCACTGGACCATAAGTACTGTAGAATGTGGACTCTTAAACTCCCATTCAGAGTAATAACATGGCTGGAATCAGACTATAAAAACTGTACAGTGCAGCCAGCTCAATACATTACACATTTTCTAATTCAGTCCTATTTTTAGCAATTGGCTAAATATATTTTCCCAGGTACTTACACATGTAGCGGCGAGGCTTAATAATAAGGCAGAATTAAGTGTTTCTGAGCTTCCCAAATGAGGCCCCATTTCTCTGTTCATCTCTGTGGTGCAGCCACAGAGAGACCATTAGTGCAGGGTGATTTAAGGTCCTAGGACAGCTCCCAAAGGGGGATGCACTTAGCTAAGTCTGGCTATCATGATCAATGGTCATCCATTGGCGCCTATCTGTCTAGGGAGTGCCAGATGGACATCTGGACTGCATTCCTAAGTGTCAGGAGTAAGTGACTCATATCTCACCGTGGTCAACCAATCAGGGACTGGTAGGGCCGAGTAACCCACGTGGGACTCTGATGCCCATGGAACTTTCAGCCAATGAATGAGCTGAAGTTCCTCCAGGTAAAAACAGGCAACACAGAGAGCCTGAGAGATTCAGATTCAATGAGAGCCTGAGAGATTCAGTAAGATTCTGGAGAGGATTCTGTGGACTGTTCTAAAGGGAATTCAAAGGAGAATTCCAGGGCAGGACGGCCCAGGAGCAGAAGGCTCCCAAGGGCAGGACATTCTCGCAGCGCGCCTCCTGACCATCCTGAGACTCAGCCCGGACAACCACGGAACGGCCAGTGTGTCCGAGTGCCAGAACTTTCCTTTGTTCTAAGGGTCTAGAGTGAAGGTTGCCAGAGAGTAACCAGCAGCAGGCCTCGTGAACAGGTCGGAACTGTGGACAGCTGAATCACTATTCAGAACTAGCTCTTCATCACGAACGAACCGGTCCTCTTCCTGACTTGCTGGGACCCACAGTCATCTTTTCTCCTGTGCACAAACTTTGCTAGTTAAAGCCAACACTAACTAGCCGGACAGTGAGCATCAGCAGCGCACCGTCGCAAGCCGCACAGCACAGCCTGGCACGGAGCCAGAGAGTGCGGATTGGACAGCAAAAGCCTGCAACTGTTTCTTTGTGCCCGCAGGAGATCTGAATCCCCAGAAATTGGATGAGTATTCAACTTCAATGCATTACAGCTCGAGAATTCAATTGTTATCCCAGCCAGTTGATATCAATTTAATTCCTAAGAGTTTTGTACTTGTTTTGAGTATCTAATGTAGAAGTTATAACCAAGTTCATTTATGAAACAGTCTTAATGAATGATATACTGAACGTATGTCCTCTTGATGTGTAACACTTCGTAACTGATTGAATATATACCTTTTGTATTCTGATAACCCTCTCGATAAGATCTGTTAGGTTTATATGCATATTCTATGTATTAATAAATGTATCCTCGTGTATTAGTACCTGTGTGTGTGCGTTGTTTGAGTTATGTCGCATGGTTGGATTCTAAAGCCATCGCAAGAATCAATTTTGTGATTTACTGCTACAATTGATAATTGTCTCAGTAAATGCCCAAACCCTACAGAACTGGTGCCTTCAGAGAGCCACAACGTTACATATTTGGCGTCCCTGAACGGCTATGAAACATTACACACGAAACGAGATTGCTCAAATTAGCCAGATAATTTTGTCCAATATAAATAATTGACATTTTTTTCCTGTTAGGTAATTCTACTTTTTCAGCATTTCACAAGAGTTATGCCACTAATTTGTGTACTAAGACACTATCTAACCAACTTGCCCAGCAGGGCTGAAGTTTGAAAAAAACAGACAGTTGTTCATAAGTGCACAGCATGTCCATATTAGCTAGCTAAACAGAAAATACAAAATAATATAATTGTAACACTACCCTGAGAACTTGATCTTTAATCAAAGATAGGTTAAACACAATACTCACACAAGATGAAAAAATGTAACCTACAGTATTCTCAATTTGTGGCATTTTGCTTTTTATTTGGTCATATTCAGGTATTTTGCATAAATACAGTAACTGTTAAAAAGTAATTCTCACAATATGAACCCATATACTATATGCCATGACAATGCCATAATTGTACATGAACAAAAAAAAAGGTTTCTAAAAATACATTAGATAATAGATATCAATTAGATAAAATTCATGAAAAAATTCTCAAGTAGGCATTTTTTTTACATTATTGGTTTGAAAGTTCCGAGTGTTCTCCCTGCAAATTTATCAATATTCAAATATCAAGTCTCAAAAATAAATAGTCGTATGAATGATAAAATGAAGCTTATGAAAAGAAATCACAAATAACCCTAAAAAATGCAGGAGATTTGACAATCAAAATACTACTGAAGTTTCAAAAAATTAAAATCAAACTTCACTTCCTAATGTGTTATGGCACATTGAGAGCACATTTAATTGTCTAATTAAAATGGATGTAATGTCACAGAAATTAATGCATTTGGAAGATAATGTAAGGGTATCAAAAAAGGTCAATCAATCAATAATCTGGGCTGAGTATTTTTTGCCTGCACCATGTTTGTCCTGGACTAATGGAACCAGTCTTGCATAAGAAGGTTCAACATTCCTGCACTTAATTCTCATATACTGCAAATAAGTGTTGGGATTTGACTGAGTTCTTAGTTACAAAATCTGTGAACCTGCAGTAAAATGGCCACAGTATGGAGATAAAGATATTTTACGGGGAGAGACATGCTTCAGTACCAACTGCCTTGGGAAAGCTGTATGAAGAATGCATCACCATAGATGGAAAAGCAAGAGCAGACTGCTATCCTGCTCTTCTGTTTTGGAACTTGGTGACTTTTGAAGCCTGCTGGGGGTGGACCACATTTGTGAACTTTAATGTCTCCAGAGGCAAAGGGGCTTTCTCCTAATTCTTAGGTAAGAGATTAGAGAGAAATGGTAAATTGAGGATTTAAAAACTTTAAATTGTATTTTTGGAAGAGAATTTGTGATCAGATGAAAGAGTTGTTCCGAACAAAAAGACACTAATTTCCTTGGATTTAATAATGTGTGAAACAATAAAATAATTTTATTAAATAGGGGAATGTGCCATTATTTTTTGTTAACAAAAATGAAAAAAATGTTTATGCCCTGTTTATTTTGGTTTCCTTCTATCATTTAGGTTGTATAATTAGTACTAAGACAAAATATAAATCATTATTTCCATCACCAACCAAGCATCTATTGTACTTTTTTTTATTTGTAGGCTTTTCAGGAAACCAGTTTGATGGTATCCACTAATGTATGGTGGAACCGGTCTCATTCTTTAGTGCTTCAGTCTACTTATTACATATATAATATAATATAATAATATAATAATATAATAATTAGGAATCCAATTTCCTTGTAATTTTCCATATTAAGGTACTGCATTGACATAGCATAAACAATAGTTTTTTGCAATAATAGTACAACATTGTCATTTGTAATGCACCTGGGAAGTTGCTCATTCCAACCCTTTAAATATGTACCTTGAAAGATGGGTTGAAACTTTAAATGACTTTGAATTGCATATTTATTTATAATGAATACAATGCAAAATTTCTTTAGAATACATGTTCAGTTTTAAAAATTATTGACACAGCTGCAAGGCTTATGACATGATAGTAAATATATTTTGTTTTTAAGAAAGTCAAAACCTTTTTTTAACAAATTGCAATTGTTTGCTAAAGTTGCCTTTCCCTTTACTTACACTGATTTACAAAAGTGTTACTAAGGGTAAAATGCCTGAAAAATGGGGTTATATCTCAAGAAAGAAAGCAGCACTTTCTACAGCACAATCAATATGGTGTATTTAAAACTGAATAGTATGTATTTCTTTCATGGCATATACTGTGGTTTTAAAATGCCAGCCATGTGAATCCATCCACAAAAAGCAAAGCCAAAGCAAAAGCAGTAATATAGTAAGTAATATATTTTTTATAATCAAATTCTAAAAAAAAATGTTTTTCCTAATTACTTGTTACTTAAATTAGCCTTAAGACAAAATATAGAAACCTATAATATGTAAACCTGAAAAAACACATTACGCTCACAACAGCCTATAACAATAAACTATTTTTATATATCTGTCTGAGTAATCTCTCTTTGTGAAACAGCCCTACTTTTATTAATATGAATTTCATATTTAACACTGAGTCATTAGAAATACTGAGTTTGTGTTTATGTGTTTATTTGCTTTAAAATAGGATTTTTTTAAAAAAACCACAATGTATATTTTAGCTATCAAAATAAAATTATGTATTTTTAATTACTATTTATACCGAAGTACTAACAATTGTGTATATTGCATGCAATTAAGAAAACAAATAATTTGTGTTTCTGTACAGTATGATTAATGCCTGAATGGGTCAATAAACATTTATTTTTGTTATTCAAATAAGAATTCTATGCCATCTGGCAGTTTTACAGAGTAGTGTAGTCCTGAATCTGATTATCTGAAAAACAAGAAGGTGTAATTGCTTGACATACCGCAGCATTTGTCACAATATGCCGCATGACACCTCGAGCATTTTAAATGGCTGCATCTGTACGTCTAAAGTGTCTTAATACTTTATGTCTCAGTATGATTTTTTAATGAAATTTAAAGCCAGTGTTACACTACATGATCAAATTCAACCACTCATCAGCTGTATTCATTTATTTTTTTGGTTCGCTGTATCAATGCTATCCATGCCAGGGGCTTCACAATTACTGAAACCATGATGGAGAGGACTCTTCTATTGGAGTGGATCCATTATTCTGAGCTTGCTCTAAATATCCACCCCTTCTTCTTCAGGGACCTATGGGGGCTGTTTATTGCAGTAGTCACCTCTTGTCTCACTAGAGAATAGCTCTATAAAACAGCACAGCCATCCTGCAGATCTCCTCTTGCTTGTGCAGCTTCTGCCCTGTTTCTGAGCACAGATTGTAGATCTACTTTCTCTGCATTTGTTTTTTCAACAGACTGAAGAAACTGCTCTCATTTTGATTGTATTCATGTCCCTCCATACCTTTCTATTAAGAAGTTTAAATAGAAATTCTCCATTTAAGGAATCTCAATGATTCTTTCACTCGTTGTAGTCCCCAGAGGAGAACTGGTGATTTCTATTGCTGCAATAAGAAAGTAAAACAAATACAAAATACTACAGCAATGATTAAAATTGTAGTAAAGTGGCAGTACAAGTCTTTAAGCACTACAAGTCTTTAAACCATGAAAAGAAAAGTTCAATAGAGATAATACAACATGACTTCAATATGTCTGAATCTGATTTAAAAAAGAAAAATGATCTAACCAGGCCAGTGAAAGTAATCTGTCTGATCTTTTGAACCTGACATCCATCTCCTCACTGTAGTCGACCTCAGCAATTACATTCACAGTCTCAAACCAGTCCATAAAACTATTATAAAAAAGATGCCCCAAAGCATCAAGACAGCAGAAGCAAAATATATTAAAATATAACTGATGTTTTTTTTAGATGGAGTGTATCTTGAGAACAAACCAGACAAAATATAAAACAGGTTCCAAATCATATAATGCAGCAAATAAAGACCAACCAGAGTGCTTCAGAGGAATGAAGGTCAATAATGTATAATCAAACACAGTTTTTTTTCTCAAACATTCAAAATTATCTTTCTCCTCCTTCAGTATTAGTTTATTGCCAAATAGCCCGCTCATCTGTTTTTGTTTTTAAATTTCCCTCTATCAGTTTAATCAATCCTTGTTAATCTACCCAGTCACTGTCGATTTTACTATCTCTGCATTCTACTAAATTCTTCATTTCTTCAATCCTCTCTGTAGTTATACTGCACTTCTCTATCTGGGCTCCCTGTGCTTTCCAAACTATTCTTTTCAAAATTTCATCCTCAGTTATAATAATTACTTCTAGCTTAAATACCTAGGGTAACCCACCCTCTTGTTCTCCCATCCTTACTTAGCAAACTATATAAGAGATCCTGAAAACTCACATCTAGACTTTATTAATGAATGTGAAGAATGTACACACCAAAGTGAATTAATCATTTAATGGCTAAATATGGGCTCTCTCACATTTCGCATGTCAGAATTAAAATCCACTCTATAATAAGATATTCTTCTAGCCTGCTAGATATTTGTATAAACCCTTTAAGAATTAAAGTAAGTTTCCAGTAGCTAGTTGATGCATAGAAAAAAGTCTTAAGTTCCTCTAAGATTCTAAGAACAACCATGTGTACTCTCACAAGGTCATCAAACTAAAATAACTAAAACTGTGTAGCAGAAAGACATATTCATACACTAAGTAAAGAGGTGTTATTAAATATTTCTAATACACTTTCTGCTGCTTTAACTAGACAATAACCCTTGCAGCTCACATCCAGCATGGCCTGTCTCAGTCTGAGAGACCATCTTGACTAAGACCCCATGTCAATCACCCAAAACATGACCAAACAATAAGGAACCTTCATGGTAAAGAAAGACACTATACTTAATGACATCACAACCAATCAACAACCATAATTTGCAGGTTTAAGAGCTACCAACTGAACTGAACATTGGCCATCTAACAACATCAACAAAATATGAGACTGCAACAATAGTTGTTGGAGTCAGGACTTTAACTTTAGTTTAAAAGAAATAGATTTTATGTAAACATTATACTACCAATTTTATGTCTGCAAAAGAAGAAATCGTCTGTGGTGTTTCTCATTTTTTTGTATCCAACAAAAATTTGGACCTATTTCTCAATAGCCTGAGTATCAGTGCTATACCCTGGGACAAACCGAGTTTTCCCTTTTCATTTCATTTGTGGCCAAGCCCAAGTCAGGTGTTGTGCACAGACTGTTTGCAAAAGAAAAGTTTCAAAAGAATTACATTTTCATTTAATAACTTAAAATGAAATTTATTTTGAGTGAGTCTTCAAATCCATTGTCTATTCATCTATTTATATTCGCTTTATCCACCTATCTCAGTGAACAATAGGCTCAAAACAGGATACACCCTGGATGAGATTTCATCACAGTGCACATGCAGACATAAACACATACTCACATTAGGGCCAATTTTACCAGAAGTCAATTAACTTTACCAGTTTGCCTTTGGACTGTGGGAGGAAACCAGACCACTCAGTGGAAACCCATGTGAAAATGTGAAGAACATACAAACTACATGCAGATAGCACCCAGGGAATTGAATCCAGTGCCAGAACAATATTAAACACTCCAACCACCATGCCACCTATATCCATTATTACTCAGGCTATATTACCCATCAAATGAAAATGAAAGGAAATTAAAGAGTGAAACAGAACGAAGAAGAAAAACAGATAAAAGTCTTGTCTGTTTATTGTAGACTACTCAAAAACTAGAACTTGCTATACCTATTTCATTTTGTAAACTCTTGCTATCTCTGTTGGCTGCTAAATCATTCTCTGCAAAATATTCATTAAATATTTTATTTACACAGCAAAAAACTCAGTAATTGGGAAGAAATATTTCACTATAACCCTAATCTTTCATTTATCCTGTTCCAAACAGTCTGTAATAGTCTGTAGACTGTACACTTCTATGCAGTTTCGAGAGGGAGGAATCTGAGCAAGCCCTCCCTGTCACTTTGAGAGCCCGCATAGTCTTTTTAACATTTTTACCACCATATGCCAATGAACCCTCTGTCCTCCTCTTCTTTTGTTTCTTTTTCAACTTGCCCTTATCTTTTCTTTCACCACCTGCCTCTGTCCATCTCAGCTTCTCCCCAAAGTGAACCTGCTATTTCTACTTGCCCCTGTGATCCCACCTGTTCCTTTATTTCATCAGTGGCACCTGACACTTGTTCTTTGTCGAGAGGCTATTCACCTGCCTGTCCATTAGCACCTCTGTTCTTCCAGCTATGTCAGTTCGGTCCCTTATCATTTTCTTATGACCTTGTTGCTGTCCCCTGTATTCTCATCAATGTTATAAGCATTAAAAGCAATCTGATATCAATCACTAATTTTGTTATATCCCAATGTCTATTGCTCTTACTGTGCTACTTTAGAATTCACTCCAATCTCCTCCACACAGTGAATATTGTCTTCTCATCCTAGTTTGCAGTCTGTTCCTCACAATATGAACTGAATACAACAAATGAAAAAAAGATCCCAAAGTAACAGAAATATTTATAATTTTTAAGATAATGATTTCCCCTTAGTTTCCACCTTTGTTTTCTGATATGTTTTACTGCTTATCCTAAAGAAATTCAGTAAATTTACTTTTTCAATATCTTTAAAATTACAAACATTTTTAATACTTAAATCCATAGTCTTTAGTGTTCAACTGAAAATATTCAGCATTAAATTCTTTTAAGCCCAGAAATGTACCTGATCATTCTTTTCTTTACTGATTCCAGAGCAATAACATCTTTGGTTTTAATCATTGTGACCAAAATTCAAAATAAGGTCTTAATTGTGTTGTGCAATTTTTAACATTCTGTTATTTAAATTACATGCATTTGTTCACATGTTTGAATATTCTCTTAGACTTTTTTTTGCTTTCCTAATTTCTGTCAGCATAAATACCTAAGGTTTATTTATAAGTAGCATTATTTTGTTTTTTCAATCTGCGTATACAGATAGAGCCATTCAGATGCGTGCGGGATACTGCAGTACTTTGAGCATGCATGTCCTAGTATAACGTACCATGTCCCATTTAAAACAAAAATCTGTTTTTGGACTACACTATTTTACCACCACCAGGTGACACAGTGAATGCTTAACGGAACGTATGGAAGCATTTGGGCTGTTGCAGGAAAACGTTTTGAATCCAGGTCAATGTTGAGACAATCTTTTTCCAATTATAGAATGGAAGTTGTAAACTGTCTAGACCTTCATTAATTTTAAATTGTGTAAACTGTGTATTAGAGTATGTTAAATATTAAATTGTTTAAAAAATAGGTCTATTTTATAAAACAAAATTACTTAGTTGGATATATACAAAGTGTTTATTATTTACAACTAAAGGTAAATTTTGGTGGTGGAAAATAAAACAGAAGTATAAAATAATATGTACCTAATGTACATATAGTAGATGGTAGTGGTATCTAAATATAAAAAGTACACAACAGTATTCCACCTTCTTCATAAATATTTTGTGCATCAAAGTCTTTAACTTGGTAACTTAGAGTTGGTATTGTGGGACAATTTTAACATTTGTTTTAACATTATAAAGTTTATATAATGTATTGTTTATATAATGTTTATATAATGTTTATAAAAAGCTCAAATGTTTCATTTACTAAGAATATGTAGTGAGAACACTGTACTTCTTGTAACTCTAAAAACATTGTATAGATTTGATAACACTTGAATATTAATAAAAATCATGTAACTAAGAAGCTAAAAATATCACTTGTGGATATTCGGCTGCTGGTGGGTGAGGGGGAAGAGGAGACTGGTGCACCTACTATGTCCCATCTCTCTCAGTGCCCACAGGATTTGGACTTGAAGAAAATAAAAAAAAATGACTCGGTTTCCTCTCCTGGTAAAAAGAAAAAGAAAAAAAGTAACAGATGACACAGATGAGAAATGTGTTTTGTAATGTTTGGTTTCACTTTCTTATGTATAATGTCTCTAAGTGTAGTTTCTCTCAACACCAGAGGTATCAACGACAGAGTCAAATGCCAGTCTGTCTTTGATTATGTCAAGCAGAGAGAGAGAAATGTGTTGATGTTGCAGGAATGTGCTTTAGCCTTTCAAGATAGGTATAAATGCTTACAACCTTTGTTTGGTCAGGGTACAATAACAACAAAGACTCTGAAGTGGTCCTTCTTTTTAAAAGGATGGGCTTTCAAATTGAAAAGTATTCAGAGGGTGATAGATGGCAGGTTACTATGTGTGGATGTTGAATGGAGAACCACTAACCTGTGTCTAATCAATATGTATTGTCCTACAGATGTGGGAGGAAGGGTGGAGCTACTCAAGGCTCTTTGACCCCTGTTGTTATGTAGAACAGACGTGATAGTGGCAGGGAATTTTAACTGTATCTTAGAGTACACAGATAGGAAGTCTAGCTCTCAGATAAAATTAGATTTCACCTCTGAGATGCATATAGATGTATAAACAAAACAGTAGGATATACACAGAACCTCCAGAATTGAGCATTGTTTTGTATTGGAGAGAGTCAAAGTTGTTGGGGTCACTCTTCAGCCTGTCGTCTTCTCAGATCATCAGGCTTTAGGGTGCAGAGTGGAACTCCAGGGTGGGACTGTGTTTGGCCCAGGCCTCTGGAAGTTAAACACAAAACTGTTAGAGAACGAGGGGATAGTATCCCCCTACAAGTGGCTGTCCTTGCAGTGCCCGTATGGGTCAGTAGGAAAGTGGTGGAAGAGGTGAAGTTGAATAAAATGGCCTTTTTCATGGCTGAACGGATGAAGACCACTGCCAGACAGAGAGCAGAGCTATCCAGGAAATAGAGGCAGTTGCAACCCCCTTACACGATGCTGCACAGTGGTTTGGATGTGCTCGAGAATATCACCCTTTTAAAAAAGGATTCCGGAGCATAGCAGAAGAAGGTAGTCGAGGGGTTCTGTTATGAAGCAGAATGCAAGTCTGAAAAGAAAATGAGAAATGTACTTGCTTTTTTTTCAGAAAAGTGGTAGGCTCCAAGTCTTTCAGGTGGGTAGCTGTGTCAGCATGCGTGGGCTGCAAAGGAACAAGTAATAGGTTTATTCCATTCTGAAAAGAGAAGAAAGAAAACACAACATTTCGGCCATGGAGCCTTCTTCAGGTCTGAGAAAGACAGGGCAGGAAGCAAAGATAATGTAGTATAGGAGAACAAAAGCTGAGAGACAGGAGGGGCAGGAGGCGGGAACAGAGAATTTAGAGGAAAATGAGTCTGTCATTGAGAGAAGGGTAAATTTTAGTTTTTGTAGTCTTTATGATGTGGGAGTTAGGAAAACCATCTTTGAGAACACAGACGGAAAGATTAGTGTGATCATGGCCATCAGAGGTGAAATGAGAAACAATAGGCTTGGAGAAATCTTTCATCTTTACAGCCCTAACATGTTCTCTGAAGCAGTCTCCGAGTCTACTTCCTATTTCCCCAATGTAGATGGCTGGGTATTTACTGCCCAGCTGTATTAATTAATAAATCCAAGAGTGAGATTTTTTTTGGGAACTGGAGGGAGCCAAAAGAAGGACATGATCTCAAACTGCAAGAGAAGAAAATTAAGATCCTGGGGATTAATTTTGGAGAAGGGATATAAACAGTGAATTGGCAAAACTGCCAATCCTAAGCACAAAACTGCTGCAATGGAAGGACCAGAATGTCAACATTACATGGAAGGTGCTTGTGTTTAAAGTTGAGCTCTTGCCTATCTTGAAATTTCTGGCTTCCACCTTCCCAATCCCACATCGCTTTGCTGCAGTGCTGAGGAGATTGATGTTTCCATTTCTATGGGTTGGGAAGCAGTAAAGACTCAAGAAGGAAATAATGTACAGGCTGCTACCCTTGGGGGGGAAGTCTGTCCCAGATATTGCTACAAAGCTGTTATGCATTTTCCTGGCATCTGTACTGAGAGGCCTTGAGGCAGCACCTGAATCATGTACCTCAACTTACAGTATTTCACCAGGCTTTGGGTAGGTAGATAGGTGTTCAGAGTGTGGGGTATCAGACTCAAGCTGGATGTCCCATTCTCTAACGCATGCCCTGCAATTCATGGGACAGTTAAAAGCTTTTTAAGATCTCATCCATGTTCCCCTCCTAGATGCCGGCATTCAAAAATTGGAAGATATTGTTGCGCCTGAGGAGGAGACTGTGACCCATCTCCTGTGGTGCGGCCAATTCACTAAGGCTTTCTGGACCCAGTTTGAGGACTGGTAATAGACCCTTTCATCTCACTTTTCCCTGACTGCTGCCTTCATTATATATGGCATCTGTCCTGTCAAACTATCCTCCAATGTCTTTGACAGGATTTGGGCCATAGTGAACAGTGGAAAGAATGCTCTGTGGAGGGTGAGGAACATGGGGCTTTTCAATGGCATCTAGGTTCCAGTCAAGAGGGCAGGTAGCCTGCCCCTGTCCTTTTTTAGAGACAGTTATTACCTCAGTGGTCTGTGGAGAGAAGGGAAGGAGAAAGCAGAAAATCTGTGTTAAATAGAAGGCATAGGATTGAAAAAAAAACATGACATTGATTATCATGTAAAGAAAAAAAATGCATTTATCTTTTTTGGAAGTATTTCAAAATGAAATGAACTCATGCACCTGAATAAAAGAAATTATTCTTATGTAGCTGTTGTCTTTTTTAGCCTTAAGGAAATGTGTTCATATGGTCTTTTAGGTATATACTGTATATATTAATGTAAAGTTTTCTGCTTTGTGATTCTGTTTTTATTTGTGAAAAGAAAAGAAAGTTCTTAAAAATCAATATTATGTTAATATTCCTTATTAAACAGATTCTAAAAAGTACAAACATTTACCACAATAAACAGCAAGTGTGCATATAAAAGGTTAAAACATTCTAGCTTTTTATAAAGTATAGTGTTGCAAATGGGGGGTTATGACAATGGTGAAAATCAGGATTTGACTGAGCGGTTTAGTCAATAAGTGAAATAATTATTCATAACCCTCAACTTGTTTTCTAAATATACCCGAGTGGTTGGTATAATTAGAGGCACGTTAATTTTTTGTCCTCTGGTACAGCTTTGGTGAGAGGAGTAATAATCCAGGCACACTTGGTTAAACAAATATTTAATGAAATGACAAGACACAAACTGCACTACACACAACAAAAAATGCAACACACAAGTTACTCTATGTACAGTATTTACAAATGAGGCATTTCAGAGGCTTAACATTTCAGTTACCCGGAAAACCCCAGACTAAGCATTTACTAAGCATTAAACTCATAATGCCTACAGAGGCCACATAACAGATGAGCTGCCTTCTAACTAAATACAATGCACCCTGCATGCCACAAATAAATGGGAGCCTACTGTATATCTCTATCCATAAAAATGCACCCTAAGCAGGAAGAATGTTTCTGAGATACCTTCTTACGCAGGAAACCCAAGTTCCCTAAAAACACAGAATAGCACGCTCTCTCTAACAAGGTTCAAGTACTTAGCTCCAGTCAGGTTTGATTTGGATGATCATGAAGTAGGGGATCTCGCCTATCCCAACTCCTCCAGGCTTCTCTGCATCTGCTTGTCCCTTCTTTTTTCTACTTCCTTAATGTGATCAGCCAGCAGCCATATCACCCTGCACCCCACTGAAGCTAAGCAGGTATGAGCCTGGTCAGTTCCTGGATGGGAGACCTCGTGGGAAAGTTGCTGCTGGAAGAGGTGTTAGTAGGGCCAGCAGGGGGCACTCACCCTGCAGTCTGCGTGGGTCCAAATGCCCCAGTATAGTGACGGGGACACTACACTGTGAAAAGGCACTGTCCTTCGGATGAGATATAAAACCGAGGTCCTGACTCTCTGTGGTCATTGTTTCTCAAAAGAAGTAGGGATGTAACCCAGATGTCCTGGCCAAATGTCCTACTGTCTGTTACCAATCATGGCCTCCTAACAATCCCCATCTATGAACCAGCTTCATTACTCTGTTCTCCTCCCCACTGAGAGCTGATGTGTGGTGAGCGTTCTGACGGACTATGGCTGCCATCACATCATCCAGGTGGATGCTGCAAATTGGTGGTGGTGGAGGGGAGTCCACATTATCTGTAAAGCCCTTTGAGTGGAGTGTCCAGAAAAGCGCTGTATAAGTGTAAGCAATTATTAATTATTTTAATGCATGTGTCAGTACTGCTCCTTGACAATCCTTAATTCACAACTTACCTAGGTATACTAAGGTAAACTTTACAATTGCTTCTGCTCAAGGGACACCTCAGAACTCAGCAAACATCCTCTCTGCTTTGAAGTTAAAATTGTTTACTCTTCCAAGTTTCACAAACTGTATCTAAAATCTAAGAAACACTTCTCAGTCACCTGCAGCTGTAACAATACTGTATAAACTTAATATAATCAGAAAGAGCACATCACAACATTTCCAAAATAACCACAGTAAGTGATCAAGTTAAAGGCTTTGATGCATAAAATGTTTATAAAGAAGATGGAATACTGTTGGGTATTTTTTTAGCTACCATTACCAGTCATATACAGTGTGTATGATATATTTATATTCCTAAATCAATATTGTTTATGGCATTCAGAAACGTTATACTCAGCTACTAAAATCTCCCTTTAGTTGTGAAATTCCATATTAACATTCCATATTAACAGGATTTAAACATGCACAGTAGAGAGATTAAATAAAGCAATAATTTCACTAATTAATCAATAATTAACATCTAATGCACCACAAGTACCACCTATCGATCATCTTTTGCCAGTGAATTACATAGCGCAACACACCACATTACCTTTTCTATATTTGGAAGAAATACTGCGAGTTTTGAGTGTCTACATACAGATGCAGCCATTCAAAACGCGTGGGGTACGCCACAGTACAACGCGGTTGGCGTGTCGCATTAAAACGTGGTATGACGCGATATAACGCGTTTTTTGGCGTCATACCAGAAATTACCATATGCAAATGAGATTATGTTAATAGTATCCGGAATCACCTTGTAAAACGGCCTGGAGGAACCAATAAAGCTTAACCTCTCAAGTACAGCATTTGAGTTTTTCCAATTTAAACTGTGTATTACAGCATGTTAATCATCAGTCATTAAAAAGTTGGTATATTTTATGAAAGCAAGATTGCTCAGTTGGGCAAAAGTACACAACCTACCTTTATCATAAATATTGTAATTATGCAGAAATATTTTATGCATCAAAGCCTTTACCAAAGATATTACTAATAGTATTAATAATGAGTGACCTTGGACAAGCTTAATACAAAGTATTACCCTGGTCCACATTCTTTGTAACCGTCATTTTAAACGAAAATACTTTATTTTTTCATCGACAAAAACTAACACCACAGCATTTCGTTGATCTAACTAACAAGGACAGGACATTAGCTAGCCAATATGATAAAGGAATAAATGCCTTTTTTTGTTTATTTCTTTAGCACATTTATTTGAACATTTCCATCAATTGTACAAGCACTGGAAAACTGTCCAATCCCTAGTTCGTCAGGCATTTTCTTTTACTATAACGGACATAAAAACTTTTAACAGAGCGTTTCATAATTTCTAACAACGAAAATGATTTAAACTGCAACACTTATAGTATCATTCAACAAGAGCTCAAAATATCACAAGGATCCTCAAGAGCGCAACAAAGACAACAGAAAAAGATATGTGTATCAGATACATGAGAATCCAAGCTTTTTTATCTACGCTTTCTTATCTACACTAAGAAGTAGTCTTTAAAATTTCTTGATCACACAGTAAAAAGTCAAAATTATGGGGTGTGCGTATACCAGAGATTATGGCACCGCTTCAGAAGGGCATTAAAAAGAGAATTAAAGTTTCACACAACAGGGCATGACTGTGAAAGGTCAAGAGGCCTGCCTGGTGTGCACAACACCAGCCTATTCTATTCTGAGAATGTAGAGGGGGTGGAAAGTGCCCGCGGTCATTTAATTAATATTACAATTCGCACTGATTCCCTTGCGAAGATAAGGACATAAGAATATTCGTGCATGGTCAAAAAAATGGCATAAAAACGACAAACTGAAGGCTGTGAAAATATTCACAATGTACTGTATACTCAAAGCAAGTGTTCTCACAACTCAAGGAGGTTTCGTTAAAACTTTATATCGTGAAAAAATAGTCTTTTCGTTTACAAAGACGATTACAAAGAATGTGGACCAGGGTAATACTTTGAGTTTACAGCTTGTCCAAGGTCATTTATTATTAATACTATTAGTGATATCTTCGGTAAAGACTGACAGCAGGAACATTCCTATTCTTTACTCAGCAGCTTATTAAAAACAGGGTGTTCAAACCGTTTTTTTTACACAGAAGAGTGACACAGCTTCGCGTTGTGAATCTGTTTTTCCGTGTTTACAAAGAAAGTGGAATACAGTAATACTACCATCTATATAGATACATAGATTTAGATATTTAGATCCTTAAATTAATATCAGTATTAATTTCTTTAGATACGTGATTCCATATTATATTCCCGATTATAATTCCGGTCCTGGAATCTGATTGGCTGACACACATTCGAAAAAGAGCTATATTCTCTAATATACGCACACCCCAGAATTTTGACTTCACTATTTGATAAAGAAATCTTTAAGAATACATCTTAGCATAGATAAAAAAGCTTGGATTCTCATGTATCTGATTATCTTTTTCTGCTGTCTGTTGCGCTCTTGAGGATCCTTGTGATATTGTGAGCTCTCGTTGAATGATAAGTGTTGCATAGTTTAAATCATTTTCATTCTTAGAAATTATGAAACGCTCTGTTAAAAGCAAGGGAGTTTTTATGTCTGTTATAGTAAAAGAAAATGCCTGACAAACTAGGGATTGGACAGTTTTTCAGTGCTTGTACAATCGATGGAAATGTTCAAATAAATGTGCTAAAGAAATAAACAAAAAACAAGTCATTTATTCCTTTATCATATTGGCTAGCTAATGTCCTCTCTGCTAGTTACTTGTGGCTGTGTTTCTGCATTGTGTAGCAACAAGGGACTACATTCTCAGGCGGAGGAATGTAAACAGCTTAATTTTCGTGTTAAATACATTTTTAAAATTAAAAATCAGTCTAGACAACAATTGCATATTTGGGGACTGTTTCATAAAACTTTGATGCTTAAAATGTTTAGGGAGAAGTGGAAGACTGTTGTGTATTTTTTCTTTAAACTACCCAGACAAGCCATATACAGTACAGTTTACATACAGTAATATGTTTATGTTCCTAAATTTATATCGTTTATGACCTTCAGATGCCTTATACTCCTCTTCTTTTTATGCTCAGCTACTAAAATTTCCCTTTAGTTGTAAAATTTCATATAAATATTCAATACTAAGTGGATTAAAATGTGCACAGTAAAGACATTAAATGATTAAATCTTTCCACGACCTGTCGGTCATTTTGGCCAGCCAATCACGTACCGCGGTATGACGCGTTATGACGCGTTATGAAGTAGGGAAATGCCTGTGGTACGTGTTAGTACCATGAACTTTGAATGGCTGCATCTGTATGTAACATTATTCTAACTCTTCTACTGTGAGAATTACTGTACAGAAGGTATTTATGTGAAATACCTGCATATGATGATATAAAGCAGAATACCACAAACTCAAAAATTGGTCCTCAAAAAGGGAGGAGGGAGATGTGAACACATTGTTTCATAATATTACTAATGTTAAATCTTTATAATTTGTCTTTTTTTGTCTACTTTCCCATTGTAGATTATAATAGTAAAAATACATTATACATAGTGGTTTTAATGATGAGTATTTAAAAGCAAATATGCTAGTAAAAACCTCAATTGCAATTTCTGTTTAAAGCATCTTTAAATTTCCTTACTCTCTCTAAACATGCTGTTTTGTTTAAAAAAATAAAAATGCCAATATTGTATATGTAGCATTTTTTATATTTATATAAAAGTTATATATTTTTATTTTTAACTATTAACATTAGAACATAATCAAAACAAAACAGTATCATGTCAGAAATAGTAACATTAGATGCGTGGTATGTGTTAATGTATTTGGTTCATGCACCTACTTAAAAACTACATTTTGTGCTTGGTGAGGCATACATTTCCTGTCCCCTTTAAAAATGTAAATTATTTTGGAAATGTAAAATTAATAAATCCCACTCACAAAAGCTTGTGTTTTTTGTTTTTGTCCCCTCATGTCATAGTTAGCAGTCAAAATATATAATAAGGTCTTAACGGGACCTGCAGAATAGCATGATTAAAAGGAAGATTAACACATCTGTTTGAAACACTATGTAATGATTGATTAAATTCAGAAAACAAATGCCTTTGTCACAAACCAAATGAGATGTACTGCAGTCTCATTTTTTTTTGCAGAGAAAAAAAAAGTTCTACACAGGAGTTTATGAAGTCCTAATTAGGAGAAAAACATCCTACGTATGACCGTGCTTTTGTTTCAAGCACACTTGGTTGAACAAATATTTATTAACATTGACAATAAAAACACTACATTACACACAACATAAACATACAGCACAAAAGTTTCTCAATGAACAGTGTGTACATTGTATGGTGTCACAGAGGCCTAACATCTTAACCACCCAGAAAAATCATAAACTATTCCCAAGAATTCAACTCGTAATGCCTATAAATCACAGCATACGAGATAAGCTGCCTTCTAAACTGCCTTCTAAATAAGAATACAACCTAAGACTAAAACTCTCTGCAAACTCGGATGCCATAAAATAAATGGGAGCCAATCTCACTCTTCTAAAATGCACCCACTAAGTAGGAGATGTTGTTTTAACTGAGGGATTCTTCAGTCAGGAAATCCAATATTCCTAAAAACACAGAATAACATGCTGTTTTTGCAAGGTTTAAATACTTAGCTCCAGTCAGGTCTTTTTGCATGATCTCAAACAAGGACCTCACACTTGGCACATGCTTAATGCCCCCGTCTCCTATCTTTCTTGTGGTCTCTCCCTTTTCCCCCTATTCTGTGTTGATCTTTTATCCTACTCTTTTGACACCTTAATTTACCCAGAATGTAATTAAAGAAGATAAACTAAAATATTTTTTTTATCCGTTTGTCTCACACACCTCGCAAATAATTTAACATCCCTTTGTTTGAAGCTCTATAAAGTGGAACTATTAACACTAGTTTATTGTTACTCATTGTGTCTAGGTTCTTCAAGATGCAATCATTTTCACCTATCTCAGACTGTAATATTATTTATTTACTGTACTATTAGAGAAAAAGCCTTCATTTATTGAAACTACAATTGGTGCATAGGCCAGAAATCAATTCCTGGTTCTTCTAGCAGAATTCCACCACTGAACCATCATCTCTCAGGTTGGATTAGGAGGCTTAGCTAATTTAAAAGCCATAAGACTTACTTTTGCCACTTTCTACAAGTATTTCAATAAAACTACAAGCAATTCATTTTCCATTACAACAATCAAGACAGCAAAATGTAGTTAAAACAAACACATCAAAACATTTCCAAATAACCACAAGTGACTGATTTAAAGAAATATAAATATATTTATAAATGAATATTAACAATATTTGGAAGCTTTGTAAATTCTGAGAGTGAATAATCAATCATTTGTGTTAACAGCAGATCATTTCACTGATATATTCCATTACATTCTTGTCAAGCATATTTTGGTTATAACAATAAATTGTATATTGAGAATATGTGTATGTGAATATGAATATGTGTGATACTGTAAGTTATTATTTTGGATTGGTTCCTAAACGTTGTCAAGTATTCTCGCAATTTAGAGTACAATTTCTTATAGTTACAGCACATTAAAACCCAAATCTGAGGACGTATATTTCTTGCTATTGAGAGACATGATGGGCAGAGAGCTGAAGGTAGACTTGAAGCAGGTAATGATCATATTGGGCCTTGACAGCATCATGCACCACAATCTCATCAAGATAGATGGACATACCAGGAACCCAGAACAAGGGACATGATTTTGTGAAAACAGCTGGGGAGCCAAGCAGAGGCCAAAAGGAAATATAATGGAAAATGTACCTTAAACGTACAAAGGTACTAACATTCACAGTTTAAAATGAGCTCTTGCAATGCCAAAACAAACTGAGAAACTGACTTACCTGGTCACTAACACCACTGATGAAATTGAAAGCAACTTAAGAGGACGACTTGTATCGGCTGATGTGAGCTGCCAGGAAAACCAGAGCCACTGTGTAAGAGGCATCATCCAGAGGAAGTGTTGAAGAGATCATTGTCCCTCAACACTCAGGCAATGTAGGAAAAAGGCTTTCTTCTGAAGTTCCATCAAGGTGCCTAAATCAAGCACCAAGAAGTATGTCTCAAAGGATTGTAACCACTTACTCCAGGACAAAGCAGAGTCACTGGGAAACAACAAAAATTGGGTGGATGTAAAAAAATCCTTGTCGCAAAATGTTGTATACAGATAAATGATGTGAGTAATCTAAAAAAATATATATATTATTTTTTAAATAAGTATACTGTGTCACTACAAACATGTTACACACACTTACTAATGAACTCCTCTCCATTTCCAGCAGAAATTAATCACTCTGTCATGTTTAGCCAGGGAGATTGGCTACATATTTGACTGAAGTAAATCAAAAGTTTAGATATATATTACTACAATTTGTGGTTAAAAATAGTTCAGTTACTGACTTTATATCACAAAGAATTTAAAATGGAAGGGGAAACTACTGTATTTTGCTATTGAAAAGTTGTGCTACTAGGAACTGCAGATATTAGTTATGCAGTACATAAATAAACAAATATAATGTGAAGGGCATTAAGGGCAAGTTTTAGTTAGGTTAAGGTGTAGAAGTCAAAAGAATTTTATGAACAAAATGATAAATAGAGTTACGTTGAAGAATGAATATGTGAATTTCAGTAGATGAATTAATGTTAAACAAAAAAGTTGAGAAAAGTTAAAAAGGAATTAAAAACCCTGAAGGGAGAATTGCAAAAGAACATGGAAAAAGCAAGCAGAGCTATGTACAGAATGCTGAAATCAAAGTTTTAAACAACATAGCAGCAAGTGACTGGGATTTTGAAAGCAGGAAATTGTATGGTGCTATATGTTCAAGAATTAAACAGTTAGCAAGGATATTAAAAAGAAAATTATGTTGTTGGTGGCATGGTGGTGCAATGGTTAGCATTTCTGTCTTGCAGTGCTGAGGCTCTGCATTCAGTTCCTGGGGTGCTATCTGCAAGGTGTTTGTATGTTCTCACTTCATTCACATGGGTTACCTCCCACAGTCCAAAGACATGCTGGTAGGTAACTGGGTTAGAAAACAGATGGATGATGTTGATCAAGAATTGTAGCTATTAACATTGTAGCAATGCAAAACAACAACAAAGTTTTTTTGCATGTAAGGTACACAAACAAAAACTTAGGTGAAGCTGCAGTAAAAAAAAAAAACTGAAGATGTTCCATATTTCTGTATCAGCATCTTTTCACTATGAAAACATGATATTTTGTACTAGTGCTTAAAAATGCGGCCTAAGCAATATAATTTCAAATGGCCTTTTAAGAATATTCTCTATTATTCATTTGTTTCTATTTTTTTAATGTCTTATCAGAAGTCTTTAGTCCTTAGAGGTCTGGTTGTACCAGAGACATCACAAAGTTAGGTTTACAAATAAGTATTAATAATCTTAAATTACCAGTTATAGACTGTTAAAGTCTTATTTTATAGTTTTAAACATACAATGTTCAAACAAAGGTATTATAGAAATTGTCATTAATACTTCTATTTTCTATCTGTGTTGTTTTGCTTTCATCTTGCATAAAAACCTGCTATGCAATGTCCGCAGTCCAAGCTGTGTGAAAGAAAGTAACATAAGCAAGGGTTCAAATAATATTTTAAAAGAGAATAATGACAATTCAACTTAGAACATAAGAAACCATAATTATTTAATATGCATCTAGGCTTACTTCTGCCATTACTTACATTTACCCAATTTACATCTGAGGGCTTGAAAGAAAATAGAATTATAGAGAGAATTACAAGGAAACTGAGTTTAGGTCCCATGTGGGGAATTAAAACTTATTACCTGTGACAACCCATCAGCTAATAAAGACTCAGTTGAGAATGCCAAGTGTCCATTTGACTAGAATCTTCAAAACGGGTAGCTAAGATTGTGTAAATCAGGGAAACTGAAAAGAGAATTAAATTAATGATAGAAAAACAATATTATTAAGGTCTGAAACAATACTTCTGCAACTTTAAATTGTAACTGAGATCTTAATATACTTTTTAAAATTTCTTTAAGGAGATTCATTAATCATCTAGTTATTTACACTGCAAGTAACATACGTGCTGTTAGCTGGTCTCAATTCAATCTCTCTTTTTCTAACATTCACAGACAACTTTTCTGATTTGTAAATCTACCCACCAATGCAGGTTTCTGATTCAAACACAGTTTTGAATCACAAATTTTGGCCTTTTTATCTGTTATGGTTCCATTATCTCACTGCCAGAGGGTGCCCCAAGCTCTAGTTCCTTTTCCAGCTGCACAGCAGACACACAGACCAAGCACAGACTCAGGCCTTACAGTAATCTGTATTGTTTACCTCAGCTTTGATATCTGGATATCAACTTACATTACCTTTTTACAAGAGTTTTTCTTGTTCTTAGGATTCTCCCCTTTGTCTTGTTTCCTTTGCTTGTTTAGGTTAGTGCTCGTTCTTGTTGTTTTTTTCACATAATAGCTTCTTAATGTTATGCCGCAGCAGGTTACTGCCGTGTGGGTGTGATGTGTTACAGCCCAAGGGCAAGTGACTAGACAATGGCAGAACACTTAAGGAGACCCAAGTGATTGAGGGCTAGGATGCTCCAGCAGAAAGGGAAAGTGAAAATGGACAGAGAGAAAAGACACTAGGTGTAGTGCAACAGTCCGTGAGATGCCAGATGTCTGTGTCCCTAGTAACCAAAGAGAGACAGGCAAACATGGCAAAAGGCTTAGACTGCTAGTCCCAACCCGCCGACCAGAATCTGGGGCTCTCAGCTCTGGGACAAGACCGGTTACTGATTCCCCAGTGGGAAAGGGGCCACACTGGACTGGGAGGAAGCCCTCCAAGTAGCCAGGGGTGCAGGCTGGTAAACCCACAGGCCGATGCTCGGGACAGAAAAAAAGTCTCAGGATACAACTGCACTTGCCCTCAGGGGCTTTACTGAGAGGATGGGTCTTGCTGAGCAGGCGAGGCAGGGAACCCCCGTACAGTGGTCCAGTCAGAGGGCCCAGGAGCCAGTGACTAGGTGCACACCCTTAATGGGGGGTCTCCTCTGAGACCAGGCCAGGCAAGTGCTGTCAACATGGTCTCCCAGGTTCACTGGGTGCGATCGGGATCAGATACTTAGGTTTTCCATCCTCTGGACCCATTGGGGAGACATCTGCAAATGATGGGAGGCAAGGACCACTCCTAATGTCCCCTCAGCTCTCAGAGCCCTGAGTCAACACAGCTGCTATGAGCGTTTCCAGTCAGAGCCCAGAAAAAATTATCCTCAGGAAGACAAGGCTAACAAGGAAATACTCTCAAGACAGAACAGACACAGGATGCCTGGCTCCCCATGATGGAACAGAATTCTCTGCTGGGACACTAAGAGAAGATAACAGGGAACAGGGAGAATAGGACAGAGCAGAACCCAGACAGTTCAAGAAACTTAATGTATGGAAAAGAGCTGTGAATCAAGAGAGGAAACCACCCCAAAGAGAAGCCAGAAGGGTGCTCAGGAAGAGGATTGAGAACAGAAAAGGTGGAAGAGACAGGGCACAGATGCTGGGCTCCACAGGTCTGGGAATCTTCAAGCAGACAGGGACTGGAATGCAAGTGCTTGGCTGAATAGGGAGAGCCCTGGGAAGACCAGGTGTCTGAGTGCAGTCCGGGACAGGGGATGCGGTGCACAGAGAAATCTAGGAGTGGAGTGGACGGAGAGACAGAGCTTCACAAAAGAGCCCTGGGGGCCTGGATGGCAGGAGCTGCCTCCTGGATGCGGGACTGGACCACCAGGAGAGGAGACTAGCAGGGAAAAGTCCATGACGGTCCCAAGGTGGAGACCAAGAGCCTCTGTACAGTCAGGTTCAGGAGGCTGCAGTCATGTGTAAATCCTGGAATAAGAGTAATCTGGAACAGGATCTGCACAGACTGCAGTGATCCGGAACAGGGTCTGGATTGGTTACAGTAATCTGGAACAGGGTATGAGCAGACTGCCTCAGCAGCGAGAGGTGGTGGTCAGAGTCTAGCCTGGGGATCTCTACCCTGGTAAAACAGCCCATCAACAGGTTTGGGCAGCCTCTGCTATGGGGCGGGATCCTGTGCCAAGCTCCCGGGGGAGAACAGGACACTGACGTCTGAGTAGTATCCTGGCATCGAGAACCTCAGACAGGAGTGCAGGCATACTTTGGGAACCAGGGTGAGATGCCCATCTCAACAGCATGGTCATCACAAGAGGAAAAGCTGTTGAGGCATCTGCTGGAGAACCGGAGAGCAGAGCAGAACAGGCAGGACCAGGAAAAAATAAAACCAGAATGGAGAAAAAGTGCAGATGTGAAACAACAGGAGTGAAAAGACACCAAACCCTGTTGAAGCAGTGCTCTGGGTTTAAAAAGAGAAGTTAACTAGAAAATGGAATAAATACTGATAAAATGTAGATCACCTAAATGGGAATCTGAATTTTGCAGAAAGCTCTACAAAACTGTGAGTACTAGTGAAAATGATACAGTGTCCCAGGGCAACCACTAGATGAGAGACGCCATTCAGGACACGATTGTAACACTTAGATTTTCATTGTTTACTGTTTCCTGCTCCTGGTGTTTTGTTTATTCTCCTTGGATTACCTACCTTACTCTGGACTTTGGCCTGTTTCTAGACTTCTGTTGTGGATTGTGTTTTATTATATTCTATTGGACTTCTTTGACTGTACACAGGGTCCACTCCTTTGTTTTACTGAGCTGTCTAGACAGCATGACAATATCTCTACTAACAGCAACAATCCCTTCAGTCTCAATTGAAAGAATGAGGATGTGCATTCAAGCTCCTTCAAACTACCCAACTATAAAGCCATTTATTTTTTACATGTTATAAGCTATGCAATGATGTTAAACACTCACTGAAAGAGAAAGCCTGTCCTACTCTGTGTTTGGTCTGGGAATTAAGAAATGCCTGGCCAAATTCTTATAAGCAGCATGGATGTCCCATGTCCAGTTGACATGATGAAACATTTTTATGGTAAAATAAACAAGCAATACATAAGTAACCTGCACCAATGAATTCAATACAGTGCATATTTTGAAAACACAGAGTGCAGAATGAGTCAGCGTATCAGTCCTTTTACAACTTTACTTAATTTTGGCGATACTATAATAATCATGAGTGGCACAGTGCAGTGGATACAGTGAAGTGGTTAGCATTGCTGCCTCACATCACTAGGGTAAAGGGGTTAGTTCCTGGGGTGCTACAAACCAGTAATAAGAACATATACTATTCACATTGATTGGGTGATTTGGCAATGTAGGGAGATACATATGAAAGAAATCTGATTTTTTAGATCATCAAGACTCTGTGTCAAGTCTTTTGCACATCAAATCTTTTGCAGTAGCAATCACAAAACAAACAGTGTACTTGGGTATGTAGCAAAAAGCATGGAACTGAATTTCAGAGAAATTGGAGTGAAGTGTATAAGCTTTACAAAACACTAATAAAACCTTGCCTTAAATAAATTGGTAGTACAGGTCTGGGTAGCCCTTCAAAGACAAATCCAAACCTCAGCAGAGGAGTTTTTGATTAGGTCAACCACAGATAAGAAATGATGTGGGACAATGTAACATTGGAGCATGTTGGATCAGTTAGGAATAATGCAGTACATATTTTAAATAGCAATAACAAAAAAAAAATCATATTGTTATATTTATTGTATTTCTAATTTAAATAGTGGTTCTCTACCTTTGAAACACAATGCCCCTCTTTTAGTTAACACAGACCCACAGACCTCTCATATCCCTTTGGTGTACTGGCTAATACTTTTATTTTAAAAAATATTTAATTTAAATCGCTATTTGTGCACTTTGTCTTAAATCAATAAAAACAAAATCTACTGTAAAAATTACTTTAAAGAATAGTGAAACAAATTTAGTTTCAAAGTTAATATGATCCACATTCACATTTGAGCTTCAGTCTATTTAATTTATTAGTTCGCCTCAATATTATCAATGTGAGCTCTGATGCTGCATTTTTAATGCAGGATTTGAAATTCTTGGCTCTATGGAAGAAAGAGCACAATGCAAGTCACTTTCAAAATCTAGTCTTTTGCGATGCTTATTTTTGATTATTGAAAGTGCAGTGAAGTGAATCATGACTGATAATTGTGGTGTTTCTCTCCTGGATCATCATAGATTACAATGTGATGTTTATAGAACAAAATGTGCCTTGGCTTAGTTCAAAGTATTGCAACTAGAGTGGATATTATTTTATGTTATTGTGAGATTCAGTGCCTGCAGAACATCTGCTTCTGTGTAGCTAAAAGTACAGATTAAGATTCCGTTGCAAACAGGGGCATGTTTGCTCAAACCCAAATAAATGGTGACTGAAGTAAATGCAGTCTTCCTGAAATAGTTAATTATTTTTTGGTATTATTAAATTACTGTGATTAGATTAGATTTTATCCATGAGATGTTGCTAAGTATTTTTTTTTTTCAAAGAACTTGCTGGTTTGTGGCAAATACAGTGACTTAAACTCTGAATATCAGAAGAAACTCGATTAGGCTTCTCCTAACATATTAACACATTTGTAGGCAAATCTTTCATTTCTACATATAAATTACTGTAAAAAATGTTCCTTATAGTCAGAAATAATTGGTACATATTTTGATTTAGCAGTATATTAAAAGCTCTCACATTCCCTTTCAGATTCGTATGTGTCCCTTTTGGGGTGCACTTTTCCCCGATTGAGAGCCCATGATTTAAAACATGTTTAGCAGTCTATTAATGGTAGAATACAGTATGCTCCTAATTATGCTTCGAGCACAATACAAATGACTATGCATTACCAGAGCAAATCACACCAGGACTAAAGTGCATATAAGTATTAAAATTATTTTAAAATATTGTCTGTGAAGAATAAGAGACAAACAAAAATGTTTTTTGACATTTATATTATTTTATTTTCAATCTTTTCTATTGTTGAGGTTCTTAATAGTATTACTCACAATTGTAATAGTCATAATTTAAACAGATCGGTAGTAGTTCACAGAAAACCTATATGATACAATAAAACTTTATTGTCTGATTTCTCAGAAATTTGTTGTGCACCCAAGCAGCAATGTTTTACATGCAGACAGACTTACAAAAATACTAATACTACCAAATAAACATTGCATTAAAACTAAACAATATTACATAAAAGACATCAGCCCAAACATAGCCATTATGAATCACTCCTAAAGGAATCAAAATAGATTACCAGGACCTGTAAGTTTACTTCCCCCACAATCATCCTAAGCCTGTCAAGGAAGCCGGGTTGGTCTCCCGTGGAGGGTAGTGTTTAGACCCTATGTGAGGCGGCGATTCTGGAAAAAGGAAAGGCTTCAAGGAAGACACACAGGGTTTATTGGTGCTCACAGTGAAGTAGGGACGTTCGTGCAGGAGTGCGGGGAAAATCCGAAGGCAAACATATTCAGGGATGTTCAAGGGGAAGTCAGGAAGCAGTCCATAAGTCCATAGCTGGGAGATCCAACAGGAGACGCAGACGAACAGGAACACTGACGAGACGAGACAAGAATCCAGGAAATACGGGGCTCTCTTCCAAGCCCCAGGCTCAGTGGGTCGGGGAACATAAACAGGCTTCCAGGCTTCCTCCTGAAGCCTGGTGGTAGACGGGCGATCGGGCTACCGAGTACTAAATCTGAGCCCTGAAGGCAGGAAGGAGTAAACTTAAATAGGGAAACTAAAACAAGGCACATCAGGAAATAATGCAGGTAATAACTAAAATAACTAACATGAGGAGGTTGGAGCGTCATCTGGAGGAGAGGATGATGAGTGTGACAAAGCCCCTGTAATTGTAAAATATGTCTTCATTTTGTACATAACCATTAATGGCACTTGCCCATAAACCAAGTGCAATTAGTCATTTGATTGAATGTGGGATAAATGAATCCCTTATTTTGTTAAGCCTGCATTGAGGGATTCTAAAATGTCTGTTTCAAGGCATCTGTTAGTATTCATAAAGCAGAAAATGTGAGGGATCAGAGATACAGTACTAGGGCTAGTTTCAAAATACAAAAAAAATAAATTAATAGAAAAAAAATAATTTACCCAGTTTGAAAGCTCTGCTCAAGTGGCAGTCCCTTTAACTTAGAACATATTCTTTAAAGTCTTGCCTTTTCATTGCACTGAAAGACTATTCTACCAGATATTTATTAT